>NW_001915056.1:0-31317 GCF_000208925.1 Entamoeba histolytica HM-1:IMSS
CTAAATAAATTACAAAAATGAAAAAAGATGCAAAATAATTTGCATCCATAGAATATTCCACTTTATTATATTTTGCTCCTAAAATAAAAATAAAAAAATAAAAAAGTATGATAAATACAGAATATATAAATATTTATGTTTATATTTTATATTCATTTGTAGTCATTTTGTATGAAATATTAATGAAATAGATTATTTGATTATTCATATTTATTTTTATTATTTTTATTCTTTTATTATTATGTTATTTATCTATCTTATTTTTATATTTATTTCTCTGTTTATATTATCTATATCATTGTATTCTTCTTATTATCTATATATTATTATATTATTATATTCTTCTTGTTTTATTATTTTTATGTTTATATTATTTAGATTTTCTTATTGTTATTCTTTTCTATCTAGATGTATTTGTTTATTCATCTTTATCATTTTTATATTATTATCATTTATATCTATTTTCATTTTATATTTATTCTCTTTTGTTTTATATTAATATTAAATTTATCTTTTATATTTTGATTTTATTATTATATCATTTATTATCATTTCTATATTTATCATTTATTCTTATTATTCTTTTGTTTTTCTATATTCTATGTCATATATTCATATCATTTTCATTTATATTTTATCACTTATTATATCTTATAATAACATAACACATATGATTGAATATATAATAAATATCATGATGAAATTATACATATGAACAATAACATAAAAATAATAAAATATTTTTCATTAATAAAATAATATTAATTATTTTACATCATTAAATTAGACACTTTTATTTCATATTTCTAATTTTTACATTAAAAATACACTTTTTATTTCTTCTTTTCTTCTTTTATCATCTCTTTGTGATTTATTATTTTTATATTCTTTCTTCTTCACACTTTCTTTTTATTCTTTTATATATTTATATTATTTTTATATTATTTGTTTTTCGTTGTTTTTCTATTTCTTTCTTCTATTATTTATCAATTTTATATTCATTCATTCTTTTTATTTCTTTTTTATTAGTTCTTGAGTATTGTATATTTCTTTAATATTTCATTTGTGTATTATCAAAATATATGTTTTATTGATTTTATGTTGAACAAAATATTAAATATAATCAATATTTTCAATGTTAAATATTCATTCTTTATTCTGAAATGTTGTGTATATTTATTATATTAAATGAATATGATGAATAAATATCAATATTATTGTTTATTTGATTTTAAAACAAATAATAAATGAATATGAAATAATAAATGAAATAATGAAGACAATGAAATGATAATGAAATAGAATAATCTAATATTGAACAAATCAAATAAAGAATATATTGAATATATCATTATTGTTACTTTATTATTTATTATTTCAATTATTAAATATTAATAAATTATTATTCATGAATATTTAATTGATTGATATTTTACAATTTCATTTTCATTTTATTTAATAAATGAAATATAAATAATAAATGAATGAATAATAATGTAATATATGAAATAATAAAAAGAAAGATAAATAATAAAGAAATATGATGTATTTAATATATAATATAATTTATTATCAAATATAATAATATCAAATGATGATTTATTTTTATTTCAAAATATTTTGCATCCATAAAATATGTTGCTAAATATTTTGCATCATTAATTTTTGCATCATTAAATTTTGCGCTTTTTTTATTTGTTTCAATAAAATTTGCATCCTTTATTTTTTTTCTTTCTTTTCTTCTTTTATCATCTCTTTTGTTTTATTACTCTTTATCTTCTTTATTTTTATAATCTCTCCTTTCTACTTTTATTCTTTCTTCATCATATTCTACTTCTTACTTTCTTTTTATTCTTTTATATCTTTCATTCTCTTCTTTTTCAATTATTTGCTTTTTTTCGTTGCCAAGAAAAAGTAAGAAATAATAGAATAAGGAAAGTAATTTGGACAAACGAACCACAATATGCAATGTGTAATATCTGTAATAAAATACCAACAATAAATAATGTCATTCTCAACTGTATAATCACTAAAAAATCACAGATGAATAAACATGATAGAATAGGAGAATATATATGGAAAGATTTAAAAATTAAATATG
This sequence comes from Entamoeba histolytica HM-1:IMSS, assembly GCF_000208925.1. Classification (NCBI taxonomy): domain Eukaryota; phylum Evosea; order Mastigamoebida; family Endamoebidae; genus Entamoeba; species Entamoeba histolytica. Next base: position 2,102 of record NW_001915056.1, read on the forward strand.
AAATATATAAAGATGAAGAAATAAAGAAAAGATGAGAAGAAGAATAGAGAAAGATAAAATACTTGTGGTTTGAATCAAGAAATAATAAATAAGAATGAAAACTTTGATAAAAGATAAGCTATTTGTGTCAGAGATTTAAATAAGAAAGAAGCAGTGATTATAGATATGACAATAGTAAGAGATAAAAACATAAGTAAAACATTTACAGATAAAACAAATATATGAAAATACAAGAATATATCAGAAAAATAGAAAGAATAATAAGAGTAATAGTTATATCATTCATAATAACAGTAGGAAGATTGATAAATAAAGAAAGAGTTAGATTGTTGAGAAATGAATGAATTAAAATTCGACTGAAAATAATGGTAAAAGATATTGTAATATCATATATGAAAGACATTATGAAACATTGAGGTGAACATTCATGAAAATACAGTGATGTAGAAGAATAAGTAGAAGTATACTCTGGAGATTGTGAGTGTTGTGAAGAAATTCTCACATGAACAATAAGTTAAAATCATTAGTCATTAGTTTATTGTTTATTCTTGAATAGATTTGAAGATGGCACGTCAAATACACTATATTCAACAATAAAATATTCCCATATTTAAAATCTTCAAAGTATCATCTGGTTATGACGTGACTTTAGTGAGATAATATCTATTTCACAGTAATTTATTATTTATTATTATTTATTAAGGTGAGTATTATGTATCAAGAATTATAATTTATTAAAGAAGATGCATATATAATTGTTACTGCCGTATGTGAATTTGAATATAAGAATATTACCTATGAACAGTGTTTCTTTAAGAGAAGAAGATGATGATAAAGGAGATGAACAATAATCATTATGTTATGGATATACTCTCCTTAAAACAACAATATAAAGAATGACAAATAACTTATTACTCATTAAAATTAAAACAAAAATCAGGCAGTAACTTAAATGATGAACCATTTAATTCAAGCATGGTTGAAAAAAAAACAATATTTCAATAGAAATAAAGCATTTTGAAGAAACTGATTTGCTCACTTCTCAACATGATGAAAATCTAAAGATGAGGTTAATCATAATTGATGTGTTTTTCTTTCAACTATCTTTTTATTTTTGTTTCAATATATTTCTTTGTGATTATTATATCATATTTTCCTTCTTACTTTTTAATTTCTTCATATCCTCCAAGAATAAAAGAAACAAGAAAAATTCAAATAACAAAAGATGAAATAATAAAAATAAAAATGAATATTGTTTTTGTTAAAAAAATGAAAAAACACAAAAAATAAACTAATTATAGAAAATAATAATATTATAATTTTATTATTATTATATTATTAATATTATTATATATTTATTGTTATTCTAAAAAATGATAAAAATAACATTTATTTAAAATAGAGTGATGTTAAAAATAATGTTTGACATGATGTGTTAATAACGTGTATTAACTATTTAAACATCCATATTTTGAACTTATAAACATCAATTTAAATTAAAATGGAAGAGTTAATAAACAAGAACAACCAATTGTATAAAGAAGTAGCAGAAGTACTTCCACATATCCAACAATCAATTGATGATGTTAATAAGAAATATCAATATTATTTGGGAAGTATTAAAAATGAAATATTTGAAGTAAAAGAGAATGAAGAATATTCAGAAGCAATTAAAAGAGGAGAAGGAATAATTGATAGAATGGATGAAACAGAAAAAAGAAGAAAGTCAGTAATAGAAAAAAGTCAAGAAACAATCAACCAAATAGAAATAATGAAGAAACAAATATTAAGAATCATAGAAGAATGTAATCATGATGAAGAAACACTAGGTAAAACACGGAATGAACTTATAGACAACATCATTTCAATTGAAGAAATGGTAATGGAAAATAAACTATTCAGAGCACCAGAAGAAAGAGATAAAATAACAAAAGAATTTAATAAAAAGAAAGAAAAATGGAAAAAGCAATACAGTGATTATTTAGAAAGAAAGAAGAGAAAAGAAGAAGATGAAGAAAAAGAAAGGATGAGACAAGAAGAAGAAAGGAAGAGAAAAGAAGAAGAAAGAAAAGAAGAAGAGAGAAAGAAACAAGAAGAAGAGCGATTGCAAAGAATGAAAGGAATGAACACAATGGAAGAAATGTTACTAATAGAAGAATGGACAAATAGAAAAGTAGGAAATATAATATTTGATTCAGATAATGATAATTGGAATAAAGATATATCAGTATTTGATCAAAGAATGATGAATAAAGAATATGTAATAATTATTATTGAAGATGAAGAAGGAAATAAATTTGGAGGATATGTTGATTCTAAAATTAATAAAGTTGATAAATGGATATATGACTCAAAATCATTTTTATTTTCATTAGAATCAAATGGAAGAATAAAAGGAATGATGAAATTTGATATTAAACATCCAGAATTTGCATTTTGTTTATATAATCAATCACATGATTATTTGTTTGAATTTGGATTCGGATTACTTGGACTTTGTGATATCCGTGTTTATAAAGAAAATAATAAAACAAAGTCATGGTGTTATCAATTTTCATTTGAATATGAAGGAATTGAAAATGCACTTTGTGGAAACCATGATTTCACACCAAAACGAATCATAGTAGTTCAAATGAAATGATTCAATCTTGATTAATTGAAAATGAAATAAAAAAGAATAAAAACAAAACAATGAAGAATATGAACATTTCATTCATCTGCCAATGAATGAAATGATGAATTAAAAATTGACATAATTCAATGTTGATTTATTTTATTTCATTTAATGAAATTTTCACACCCAATGAGGGTGTTTTTTCTCAAATAATGGAAAGAAAATAGAAATAAAATAGCAACAAGAATAAAGAAAATAGAATGAAATAGAAGAAATGAGTGATGTTTAGAAAAGAGGAATTAACAAAAAGAAGAATTTTAGTTTATAAAAGATGAAAATAAAATAAGAATAAAAGTTAAATTAAGGTTTAATAACTTTTAACATATTGTTCAGGTGAGAATTTCTTCCCTTCCTTCACTCTCCTGAGAGTCTTCTTCTGGTACTTCTACATTGCTGTATTCTCCAGAATAGTCTTTACAATATCTCATAATATCTTTCATATTTGTTATTACAATCTCTTTTGTCATTATTTCCCTTGGTATTTCTATTCATTCTGCTTTTAGTAATCTAACTGTTTCTTTGTTTATTAATCAACTCACTGTTATTACTACTGCTATAACTATTACTCGCACTAATCTTTCTATCTTTCTTATATGTTCGTGTAGTTTTGAATACATATTAATCTTATCTGTAAATGCTTTACTTATGTTTTTATCTCTTACTATTCTCATATCTATAATCATTGCTTCTTTCTTATTTAAGTCTCTGACATAAATATCTATTCTTTTATGGAATTTGTCTTCACTTCTGTTTACTACTTCGTGATTCCAAACTATAAGTATTTTATCTTTCTCTATTCTTCTTTCATTCTTTCCTAATTCTTCTTTCCTTATTATTAATTTCTTTGTATTTTCTTCTTCTCTCATCTTCATCTTTTCTTTGTTTTCATATAATTGGTATTTAATCTTTAAACTCCTCCATATATATTCTCATATTCTATCATGTTTATTCATTTGTGTTTTCTTAGTGATTATATAATTCAAAAGAATATGATCTATTGTTGCTATCTTATTACATATTGGACACATTGCATATCTCATGTCATGTTTCATTAATGCTTTCCTTACTCCTACATTTGTTGCTTTCTCTTCCATCTTCTTTATTTGTATATATGCTTTTCTTATAACATTAATTCCTTTCCATAATTTAATTGTTTTATTTTGCTCAGTCATTTTATCCTCAAATCCTTTCAATATTTCACTACTTACTTTCTTGTTTCTCCATTTATTGATATAATCTTCTTGGAACTTCTCTTTCACATACTTAATTATTCTGTTTTTATCCCTTTTTCCTCTTTCTTCTGTTAATATTTTTCTAAATTCTTCTTTGTTTATTCTTTTTCAACATGCTTTATACAATCTATTCAACATTCCATTCTTCTTTTCATTTATTCCTATCATGTCTCCTATTCTATCTCCTCTTTTCCATGTGTAATACAAAATAGTTCTTATTAATTCAACTGCATATTCATCTCTAATGTTTTTCATTCCATCTCCCATTTTATTTTGATTTACTTATAATCTACTACTACACATTCATGCTCTATTAATCTTTCTTTCATTTCTCTCCTTATCATTTTATCTATTTCTATCAGCTTCATAATTGGTTATTTAACTACAAATGTACTATATGTGAACTTAGGAATTATTTCTGTATTAATTCGGTTAATATGATTCATACTACTGTCATTCCCTTTATTGATTTCTTTTATTCCTTCTTCTATACTTTTACTTATTCTTTCAATACATCCCAATTCATCATTTCTTGTGAATTGATAAACACCTAAATACTTATATTGATGTTCTGAGTCTACTATTGGAATGTTTTTCATATTATCTGGTATTCCTATATTTCCTTTCTTCATTAATCCACTTTTACTTACATTAACTTCCATTCCTATTACTTCTATTGTTTCTATTATATTTTATGCACTATTTCCATTCCTTTTTTTGTTTCACTTGTTACTTTAATATCATCCATGTATAGTACGTGTGTCACTTTTATTCATTTCTCATTTGTTTTATCAATAACATCAGAAATGATATTCATTTGTAATATGAATAGGAGTGGAGAAAGGGAATCTCCTTGTAATATACCATTCTTTATTTTAACTTCTCTTATTTCTTCTTTATATCTATATCCTATTCTTATTCTCCATCTACTACTCATACTTTTTATCAATTCAGTTATTTGAAATGGTATTTTGAAGTATCTTAATACAATTTCTAACCTTCATGATTAACTGTATCATATGCTTTTCTAATGTCATAGAATGATTCTAAATATCTTTTCTTCTGTACTTCTCTTTCATTTCTTTCTCATAAACTTATGATACTTCTTTTGCTGCTAGACTTCTTTTCTTATTCCCATATTGACTCTTATTAATTTGGTATTTATATTCATTATTTGCTAGTTGTTCTTCTATCTTTCTCTTTATGATTGAAGTAAAGATTTTCATTATTACATTAAGACATGTTATTGGTATATAATTCTCTGCTTTTTGCTATCTCCTCCTTTGTGTATTAGAATAGTTCTTCCTGTTAGCATTTCTATTGGGATGTTTTCTGGAGTGTCTAACCATTCATTAAACACTATAATTAATCTGTCTCTAACACTCTCTAATCTTTTCCAGTAGTATCCCTGAATGCTGTCAATCACTGGTGCTTTCCATGATGGTATTCTTGTTATCACATTCTCTATGTTTTTTTGTGATTATTATTCTTTTCAAATTCCTTCTATTACTCTCTTCAATCATCTCTTTTATTCTTTCATTCTCTTTCTTTATTCTTTTTCCTCTGTTATATGTCTTATTCAAAACTCTTTTGTGTCTTCTTCACTTGGTTGTTCTTCTCTTCCTATTTCCTTTCTTATTTCTTTTTTTCCAGTAGTGTTCATGATTTTGTTTCTGTAGATTCTTGTTCTTTCACTTTTGTTTAAGTCTACTTCTTTTTTCCTCATTTCTTTTAAGTATTCTAATTGTTTTATTTCTTCATTTACTTCTCCTCTTATCTTTTCTTCTATCATTTTTCTTATTCTTAATATCCTTCTTAACCTTTTATAGTTTCCTCTTATTAGCATGTCTTTTAGTTTATTTATCATGCTTTGTATTACTACTTCATATTATTTCTTAAATCCTATGAATTTGTTTTCTAAATACTTCTTTATTATGTATGTTATTCGGTAAATGTCTTCTTGTATCTCATTAATATCTCCTTCTTTCATTCACATTTTCATCAATATATCTTATTATCTCTTCACATATTTCTTTATTGAAATAATATCCAATGTATATACACTCTTTGATTTCTTTTCTTTTACTTTTCTTTATTAACTCTTCTATATATTCTATATCAATCTCTTTTTCTTTTTCTTTCTATTAATCTCTCTAATCTTTTCATTTTCTATATTATCTTCTTCTTTAATCATTTCTTCTACTTTCTTATTAATGTATTCTATGTTTTCTTTTTTAATTCCTTTACTTCTTTTAACTGTTTTTATATATTCTTCGATTGTAATATCAATATGGTATTCTTCTAATATTCTTTTTATTTCTTCTTTTCTTAATTTCTTTTTTAATTTAATATTCATTATATTAATTCCATAACAAATATATTCTTTCTTCCTTAGTTCTGTTTCTTCTCTTCTCCTTGTTTCACTTCTTCTTCTTCTTTATTCTCTTGTTCTTCTTCTATTATAATCATCTTCTTCTTTTCTTTCCATATTATATTCATCATTTCTGTCACTGATGATGCTCGTCGTATAATTGTCCCTTGTTCTGTCTCTTTCATCCTTGTTCTTTTCTTCTTCTGTCTTTGAAAATTTCTTTCCTCCTCCTCATCTTCTTCTTGTTCTTTAAATATTTCTTCTACGTTTATTCATCTTTTTTCTATTCCATTTATTAGTAATTGTGTTTTCCTTCTTTCTTTCATTACTTTACTTTCTATCACACTTTTATCAATTTGTTCTTGTAAGTATTTGTTCTCTATTCCTTTCTTCTCTTTTACCTTTTCCTTCATTTCTTCTTCTTTTTCTATGTTTTCTTTCCTTTCTTCTTCTATTATCTTGTCTTTTTCTTCTATTTCTTTGCCTTTCATCTTTCTAATCTTCTCCATTTCTTCTTTAATCTTGTCTATCTTTTCTTTTGTTTTCTTTATTTCTTCTTCTCTCTTTTTGTTGATTTCTTTAATCTCTTTCTTTTCTTTAATCTCTTGGATTTCTTTCTCTTTTTCTTGTTTCTCTAGTTTTCCTTTAAGTGTTCTGATTTTTCTTCTTTTTTATTTATTTCTATAGCATGTGTGCTTTTTAGTCTTTCTATCTCTTGTTCTCTCTTTCTAGCTTCTTCTTGTTCTTTTTATCCCTCTATTTTTCCTCTCTTCTTGTTTTCTTTGTTTTTGAATTTCTTCTTTGCTCTTTATCGTCATTTCTAACTCTTTTTTTTTCTTTCTCAAATTTTATCTTCATTTTCATTATCTCTTCTTCAAATTTTTTAGTAATTTTTCTTCTTTCTTCTTCATATTTTTCTATTATTGTTTGTTTCTCTTCTTCTTGTCTTTCTTCATTCTCTTGAGTCGATTTTTCTTGTATTATTTTTTCTTTTTCTTCTATTTCCATTAGCGTTTCTTCTTCTTTCACCTCTGTTGTTATCTCTAATTTCTCTTTAACTAGTCTCTCTAATTCTTCAAATCTTTTCATCCATTTTTGTATTGTTTTTGTGTTTTCTTCTTTCCTTTTATTCTTCCATCCTTGTCTTTTCTTATAATATCCTTTATTCTTATATTTTCTTATTCCAAACCGTTCATTTCGATGATAATACTTGTTAACCTTTCTTCTAGGATTGTAATAATTTTGGTTATAATATTTTCTGTAATAATCTGAGTATTTTGATATTCTGTTGAAAGTGTTATTAGGGCAATATTTCTTATAGTGTAGTTATTGAACATTTTATGACTATTGTTCCTTTGATAGTGATTATTGAGTTTTTTGATTCTATTTCTTGTTGAGTACCCTTGTTGGTAACATCTTCGTAACATTCCATTCAAAAGAAGAAAAGATAAAAATAAAATAATAAATATAAAATCAAAACTAAAATAACATAATAATATAATAACAATATCATTGACTTTATCTTATTTTATTCTTATTTTATTTATCTTCTTTCATTATTTTTATTCTTCTATTTTATTAAATGAAAATGAAAGAGAAATGAATAATAAAAATCAGAAACAACACATAAACATTAATACAAAATCAAATAATGAAATATCAAATAATAATTGATTATGATGAAGTAATTTAATAAGAAATATAATAAATAATAATATAACGAATGAAATAATATAATATGAAAGAATAATAATAAGAAAAGAAAAAGATATAAATGGTGATATTAATAATAAATGAAATTATAAATAATAATATAATAATAATGAAAGAAATAAATGATAATTCAATGAGAATAAAAAAGAAAGAAAAGGATAATATAGAATAAGAAGTATATTGAAAGAAAAGAAAAATGAGAAAGTTAAATCAATGATAAAAAAAAGAAGAAAGAAATAAGGAATATAAAGAAAAGAAATGAATGAAGAGATATACAGTTTCAAGAATAATAAATATGAAAATCAAATAATATAAAAATAAATAAATAATGAATAAATAATTTAATACATTTTATTTGATTGATATTTTATGATTTTGTTTCATTTATTGATTATGGATAAGTAGACATTATTGACAATAAAATAATAATTTGGAAGATATTTTGCATTTATGAATGTTTTGTGTTTTTGTTATTAAAATAAATAAGAATATAAAGAAATAATAAGAAATGAAAAATATAATGGGAAGCACAAAGAGTCTAGTAGTAGAAATCCATCTTCAAAGGTGGATATCCAGGTTCGATTCCTGGATAGTGCATCTTTTATTTTATATTATTTTTAAATATTTAGAATTTGTTTTATTATTTTTCATTTTGTTTTTATGATAAATACGTTTTATAATTCTAATCAGTAATTATTTCAATTTATCTCTTTTCTTATCAATCAATTTCCATCATTGTATTCTATTTGATTTATTATGTCTTATTATTTGATTTTCATAATTTTAATATTTATCATATTGTTCAAATGATTTAATAAATGATATGAATATTATTTGATTGAATATATAGATTTTAGATTCTTTATTTCTACTTATTTTATCAAGAGTGTGGTATTATCTTTTATTTCTATTATATTCATTTATTATTCAATAGTCAATTTATTCTTATTTATTTATATTTTGAATATATTCAATATTGTAGAATATAATTATTTGTTATTTGTTATTTCGTATTTTATTTCTATTGTTTTATTATATTTATAATTCATGTTAATTCTCATTCATTTTATCATTTCTATTAACTATATGATAGTTACCATTATATATAATTATTAATTCATAATTTAGAATAATTATTATCACTTTAATATTCTTACAACATCTTATTATTTATTCAACATACTTCATTTTAATACTTTTATATTTTATACAACTTATTCTCTTGTTTTAATTATTTGTAAAATTCGATAGAAATAAATGTTAAATGCAGTATTAGTAAGTATGATGGTTGAATATGTTATTGAATTAGTAAGAACAGGAATGTACTACTGTACAAGGGAATGTGAAATAGAAATAACATATTAGATAGATGGTACAGTAAGAAATGAATGTGGAATAGAATTAAAAAATAATGATTCATAAAATAAATGAAACAAAAATAGAAGAAATAATAAATGAAGGGATTGAAAAGAAAAAAGAAAAAGAAGTAGTAGAAATAAAGAAATTATTGACAAATACATCAAAAAATGGAAGTGTCATCAGACAAATGGACACTTTAGAAGATGGTTTGAGTCAAAATGAGTAGATAAAACTACTACAGTGAAAGCATGGAAGTCAATCAATATTAAGAAAAATGCATTTCTACAATTAACTAAAATGCAAGATGGTGCAATATTTTGTGGGTATAGAAAAGCAAAAATAATGAAAAATGAAAGATTGAAATACTCAACACTTTGTAAAGACAAGATAGCCACAGTAGAACACATTTTACTATCTTGTATTTGTTATAAAAATCACAAATAGAAAAACATGATAATATCGGCATAATAATATTGATTAATAAGAAAATACACAGGAAATAATCAATATAAAAAACCCCCATATGAAACAATGTTCCAATATAAAGACATTACAATGATATGGAACAAATAATGCATAAAAGTGAATGACAATACCACAAAAGATCAGACATATACGTATTAGATAAAAAGAATCAAACTAGTCTATTATTTGATATGACGATTGTGGCTGATCACAATATTAATGGAGAATAAATGAAGAAAAGAAATAAGTATAAGGAATTAAAGAATATTCTAATGAAAATAGAGAAAATAAAAGATGTCAGAATAATTCCAGTAGTAATTTCAATTAATAGATTAATAAATAAAGAAAGTAATAAATTAATTAAAGAATTAAAAATTGACATTGACATCGAGAAAGAAATTAAAGACCTTGTAATAAAAAATATGATTGATGTTATGGAATATTGCTTCAATCACAACCAAACATACTCCGTAGAACTACTAGAAGAAGAATACTCATTTGGATTAGTCTCTCCTGATCCATTAACAATAGAAACTAGTTCTATTAATATTTAATTAATTGCTTTTTATTATTCTCTACTTTATTATGAAAATAAGATTATTCTTTTGGGTTTATTGTCAAAAAAAACTTTAGATAATGTAAATGAATATTATAATAGAAAAAATTACAATATAAATGATTTGTTTCATGAGAAAAAGGTTATTTTGTAAAAAGTACCAGTTACTTAGATATAATTCAATAGTGATAATAAATTAAAAGTATTACCTACAAATACATATGAAAGTTGTCTCATTTTAAAACTTATTAAATTATATTGTAAATATCAAATTAATACACCCACCAAATGAAGAAAAAGAAAAATATATAAATGATATAAAACAAATAACAGTTAATATGATAAAGATATTTTTCTTCTTAATTATCAAATAAAGGAAACAAATTCAATAAATAACAACTTATTTTAAATATAATGTCATTTATTAAAAAAAAGAATTATTTGATAAACCAAATTAAGGATATAATTCTTTAATTTTTAAGAACAAAATTGAGAAGTAATTTATTTTTGTTTTGACTTTCATTTATATCTTTTCTATCTTAACCAATTTTTTTAAATGGTTGACATTCAAATAATTATATCAATTATACATTCTTTCAATGTATTTAAAAATGCTTCATTTTCTTTTATTTATTTTGTGAGTAACACTTTTATAAAGGTTATATGACAGTTATTTTCTCCATTACAAATTAATTCATTCAAAACAATTTCTTTATAAAAAAACATCATCAAAAACAAAAAAAGATAACAGAACAACAAAGGAATGAAAAAATCCAAAAAAACGAAAGAATAACCCTTCTATCACACGTGGATCAACGCAATCAAAGAGAAGAAATAAAAAGGAGAATAAAGAGTTTTTAAACATTGATAATAAAATGTTACCAACTCTTCCTGAATATAAAGCTCTTGAAGCAAAGTATGAACAAATGAAAACATTTGTTATGAAAGAAGCATTTAGTAAAGATCCAGAACGATTTAAAAAGTTTTCACTTCAATTTGAAGATATTTTTGTAGATTATTCAAAGAACCTTATTGATGAAGAAACAATGAAACTTTTAATTAAATTATGTGAAGCAGTTCATTTAAAAGAAAAAATTGAAGCAGAATTTACAGGAGTTAAAATTAATACTACAGAAAAAAGAGCAGTTCTTCATACAGCACTTAGAAATAGAAGTAATAATCCAGTACTTGTTGATGGAAAAGATGTTATGCCAGGTGTTAATGCAGTTCTTAATAAAATGGGAAAATTTGCAGAAGGAGTAAGAAATGGAAGTATTAAAGGATATACTGGTAAAGAATTTACAGACATTGTTAATATTGGAATTGGAGGAAGTGATCTTGGACCTGTTATGGTTACAGAAGCACTTAAATATTATCAACATGAACGATTAACACTTCATTATGTTTCAAATGTTGATGGAACACATATGGTAGAAGCTTTAAAGAAATGTAATCCCGAAACTACACTTTTTGTTATTTGTTCAAAAACATTTACAACAGCTGAAACATTAATGAATGCACATTCTGCACGTAAATGGTTTGTAGAAAAAACAGGAAATGAAGAAGCAGTTTCAAAACATTTTGTAGCAGTATCAACAAATGCAACAGAAGTTTCAAAATTTGGTATAAATACAGATAATATGTTTGAATTTTGGGATTGGGTTGGAGGAAGATATTCACTTTGGAGTGCTATTGGATTGACTATTATGATTTCTATTGGAGAACAAGGATTTCTTGATCTTCTTTCAGGAGCACATGCTATGGATAAACATTTTAGAAATACAGAATTTGCACATAATATTCCAGTTATACTTGCTGTTCTTGGAGTATGGTATAATAATTTATATCAAGCACAATCACATGCTATTCTTCCATATGATCAATATCTTCATAGATTTGCTGCTTATTTCCAACAAGGAGATATGGAAAGTAATGGTAAAAGAATTACTAAAGATGGAAAAGTAGTTAATTATACTACTGGTCCAATTATTTGGGGAGAACCAGGAACTAATGGACAACATGCATTTTATCAACTTCTTCATCAAGGAACTAAATTAATTCCAGCAGATTTTATTATTCCAGCAAATAGTTTAAATCCAATTGGAAAACATCATACTGTTCTTTTAGCTAATTTTATTGCACAAACAGAAGCATTAATGATGGGTAAAACTGAAGAACAAGTTATTGGAGAATTAAAAGCAACAGGTATGTCAGATGAACGTATTAAAGAACTTCTTCCACATAAATTATTCCCAGGAAATAGACCAACTAATTCTATTGTTTTTAAGAAAATGACACCATATGTACTTGGTTCATTAATTGCTATGTATGAACATAAAATATTTGTTCAAGGATGTATTTGGAATGTTAATTCATTTGATCAATGGGGAGTTGAACTTGGAAAACAACTTGCTAAAGCAGTTGAAAAAGATCTTGAAGCAGAAGGTCTTGTTAATAAACATGATGGTTCTACAAGTGGACTTATTAATCTTGTTAAAGATATGAGAAAAAACTAATTGAATAAAGAATTAAAGAATATTTTAAAAGAGAATATAAACAAGTTTTAATGGAATAAGAAAAAGATAAAAGAAAACCCTTTTTTAAAAAAAAAAATAAAACTTATAAAGAAGTTATTTTATTCATTTTAATGTCTTCTTCTCCAATTGATAATAATGATAATAAAGAAAAAAGTATTAAAACAACAAAACCAATTGAATTAAGAAGAAAAACAAGATATGAAGGAATTGTTGATTCAGTAGAATTTGGAGGAAAAGGAGTTGTAAATTTTGAAGGAAGAAGAATTATGTTAGATCATGTTATTCCAGGACAAAAAGTATCATTTTGTATTTGTAAAATTAGAAAAGGAAAATGTCCAGGAGGAAGTGTTGAAGTAATTGAAAAATCACCATTTGAAGATGTAGAAGATATTTGTAAACATAATAAAGAATGTGGAGGATGTTTATATCAAAGTATGGGATATCAACATCAATTAGAAATGAAGAAAACACAAGTATTACAAATGATAAATAAAGAAATAAAAGACTATCAATTTGATGGAATTAAAGCAAGTCCAATCAATATTGGATATAGAAATCGAATGGATTATACATTTGGAGATGGATATATTGGAGGACCATTAGAATGTGGATTACATAAAATGTATCATTTTAATGATGTAGTAACAACAATTGATTGTAGAATAGTTGATAAAGATTTTAATGAACTTCTTTTATTTACAAGAGATTATTTTAGAATAAAGAATATACCACATTATAATAAAATTAAACATACTGGATATTTAAGAAATTTATTAATTAGAAAAGCAAAGAAAACTAATGAAATTATGTATTGTTTAATTACTTCATCTCAACTTAATGTTGATTTAAATGAATTAAAAAATAAATTATTAGAACTTCCTTTAATGGGAAAACTTGTTAGTATTATTCATTGTATTTTTGATGATATAACAGATATTGTTGGATATGATAAAATGAACGTATTATATGGAAATGATTATATTACTGAAGAATTACTTGGATTACATTTTAAAATTACACCAATGTCTTTCTTCCAAACAAATTCACTTGGTGCTGAAGTATTATATCAAACAGTAAGAGACTATATAACTACAATACGTTGTGATATTATTTTTGATTTATATTGTGGTACAGGAACTATTACTCAACTTCTTTCTCCAATTTGTAAAAAAATTATTGGTGTTGAATTAAATCAAGACGCAATACGTGCAGCAAAATTAAATGCTGAATTAAATAAATTAACTAATTGTGAATTTAGAGCTGCTGATGTTAATATTGAATTAGATCAACTTCAAGAAAATAGACCAGAATTAATTGTTCTTGATCCTCCAAGAACAGGTATTCATCCTAATGCATTATCAAAAATTATTAAATATGGTGCTCAAACAATTGTTTATGTTTCATGTATGCCAACAACATTAATTAGAGATTTAATTGTATTAGAACAAAATGGATATAAAGTTAAAAATATTACTTTAGTTGATATGTTTCCAAATACACCACATGTAGAAACAGTTTGTTTATTAAAGAAAATAAACTCACCTAATTGAAATGAATTTTTAATTTTTAATTTATATTACACTACATTCTATCCATTCTTGTTTGAAAAGGAAAAAGGAATACTTCAAAAGTAGAATAAAAAATTAAAAACGTAATGGACCTTAACTTCATCATACGTCCTACCATTTTGTTTATAACAATTTTATTAAAAAAAAAAAAAAAGAGAAATAAAAACAAAACTTGTATTTTATTATTCTTATGAGTTGTTCTCATAATTGTTCAAATTGTTCTTTAAAAGGTAATTGTAATCAATTACCTAATCCATCAAATTGTTCACATAATTGTGATGGATGTCCATCAAAAGGTTCATGTTCATCAAGTACTTCATCTCAAGGAGGATGTTCACATAATTGTGATAGTTGTCCATCAAAAGGAAAATGTGGAGGAGGAAATAATGGACCAGACAGAGAACTTGAAGAAATTATTGAAAAATTAAAAGGAATTAAACATAAATATGTAATATTATCAGGAAAAGGAGGTGTTGGAAAAAGTACATTTGCTACTCAATTCTCATGGGTTCTTTCAGAAGATAAACAAGTAGGATTATGTGATTATGATATTTGTGGACCTTCTATTCCACAAATGTTTGGACAAATTGGAGTGAATGTTACTAGTGGAATGACAGGATTACAACCAATTTATGTCACAGAAAATTTATGTACTATGAGTATTGGATATCTTGTAGCAACTGAAACTGCTGTTGTATGGAAAGGACCAAAGAAAAATTCATTAATAAGACAATTTATTCATGATGTTGATTGGGGAGAACTTGATTATTTAATTATTGATACACCACCAGGAACATCTGATGAACATTTAACTATTGTAAGTATTTTAAATAAATGTAATGTTGATGGAGCTATTATTATTACTACACCACAAGATGTTTCATTAATTGATGTTAGAAAAGAAATTAATTTTTGTAAGAAAATAGGATTACCAATTATTGGAGTAGTAGAAAATATGAGTGGTTTTATTTGTCCATGTTGTCATAAAGAAAGTACTATTTTCCCACCAACTCATGGAGGAGCAAAACAAATGTGTGAAGAAATGGGAGTTAAATTTTTAGGAAAAATTCCATTAGATCCAATAATTGCACATTCATGTGATATTGGAGCACCATATTTCCTTGAACATCCAGACTCAGAAGCAACAAAGAATTTCAAACGAATATATAAGGAAATAATAACAAATCTTTAAATGAAAGAAATGTTACACCAAATTTTATGTTATTTTCAAACTGTTTTAAAGAAGAAAAAGAAAGAAAGAAAGAAAAAAAAAAAACACACAACCCTAAAAAGTAAGAAATAAAAGAGAAATATAACTGAGAAATAACAATATAATAATGCCTAAAGCTAAAAAAGTAACTAAGGAAAAAGTTAAACGAGTTAAAGGAGAAAAAAATACAAAAAAGTCTAAAACTCTTCAAAAAGAAGGAAATGATATTACACCACTTGTTAATGAAGAAGGAGAAGTTAAATATAATACAAGATCAAAAGATAGTGCTATTGTTTCAGTTGGAAAACAAGGAACAGAAAGTAAAGCATGGCCAGATTATGTATTTTTAAAAGGAACATCATTTTCAAGTAGTAATAAAGATAAAGCAAAGGATATTAAAATAGAAAATTTTACATTACAAGTACCAGGAAAAGTTCTTCTTAATAATTCATCATTAACAATGGGATTTGGATCAAAATATGGATTAGTTGGAAAAAATGGAATTGGTAAATCAGTATTAATGTGTGCTATTTCAGGAAGAGAAAGTGGTACTCCTTTTGGTAATATTCCAGCAAATATTAGAATTTTACATGTTCAACAAGAAGTTCCAGGAAATGAATTAACACCATTAGAAACAGTATTACAAGCAGATATTGAAAGATTATGGTTAATTAATGAAGAAAAAAGATTATTAGCAGAAAAAGATAAAAAACCAGAAAATGAAGAACATGAAGAAAGTATAGAAGAAGAAGATATAGAACCACCATATGATTTAAATGATATTTATGAAAGAATGAAAGAAATTGAAGCAAGTAAAGCAGAACCAAGAGCATTAAAAATATTAAAAGGACTTGGATTTGCAGAAGATGAAATGAAAACTAAAACAACTAAAGAATATTCAGGAGGATGGAGAATGAGAATTTCATTAGCTACAGCATTATTTTTACAACCAGATTTATTAATTTTAGATGAACCAACAAATCATCTTGATTTAAATGCAGTTATTTGGTTAGAACATTATTTAATGAATTGGAAAAAATCATTATTACTTGTTTCACATGATACATCATTTTTAAATAATGTATGTGATCATATTGTTCATTTTACTAATCAAACATTAACAACATATAGAGGTGATTATGGTAGTTTCTTAAAAGCATTAGAAATGAAAAAAAATTCAGATGAAAAGAAAAAAAGAATCGAAAAGGCAGAACAACAAAAAGCAAAGAAAAAAGGAGAAGAAAAGAAAAAAGTAAAAGTTCAATTAACAAAACAAGAAAAAGCAAGTAAAGAATTAGAAGGAAAAGCACCTGTCTTTGAATTTCCTGATCCAGGAGATTTTGATACTTGTGCTGTTCAATTTGATGAAGTTTCATTTAAATATGTAGGAGCAAAACAACCAATTTTTAGAGATTTACAATTTGGAATTTATCTTAAAAGTAGAATTGGATTAGTTGGACCAAATGGAACAGGTAAATCTACATTAATGAAATTAATTGATGGAGAATTAAAAGAAACAACAGGATTTATTACTCGTGATAGACAATTAAGAATTGGTAGATTCCATCAACATCATGTTGACCAATTACCTATGGATATTTCTTCTATAGAATATATGCAAAAAACATTCCCATCAGCTCAAATTCAAGAAATTAGACAATTCCTTGGAAGATTTGGATTAAAAGGAGATACTCCAAAACAACAAATACAAACATTATCAGGTGGTCAAAAAAGTAGATTAGTTTTTGCTGAAATTTGTTGGAAAAAACCACATTTATTACTTCTTGATGAACCTACAAATCATCTTGATGCAGACTCAATTGAATCATTGATTGAAGGATTATCCACTTTTGGAGGTGGATTAGTATTAATTTCACATCATCAACATATGATTGAATCTGCATGTGAAGAAATTTGGGTTGTAAAAGGAAATGGTACTGTTGAACGATTTGATGGAGACTTTAATGATTATAAGAATATGTTATTGAAAGATATGGATCTTGATGATGAAGATAATTAATTAATAATTAAAACTTTTTTTTTTAGTAAATCAAATAAATTATTCTTGATGTTCTTTATTCTTAAAGTCATAAGGAATGAAGCCTAAAATAATAGGTAAATGTTTTGGAAGATGAAGTGCTTCATGCCAATTTTCAGATAATGATTTGTAATATGGTAATGAAATAAAAATGGTTTTATTCTTAAAACATTGTCCTAAATAAACTACAAGTTCCATCATTGTTAAATTAAGTGAAAAACAAATACTATTTAATAAAACTTGAAGAATCATTACCATTGTAATATTAAAGAAGAATAATGATAATATTAATGTAGTCCAAAATGGAAAATTATCATTTGAATAATACATTTTCCAAATATACCATAAATGAGTATCACAAATTAACATTCCTCTAAAACATCCTACCATAAATAAAAAGAAATATTTTGCATTATGATATCCAATACATGCACTCATCCATGAACAATGATGATCATATTTTGTTATACATCGTTTACAAAATCCACAATGATGTGTTCTTGCAGGTCTTGGTTTATTACATATACTACATACTTCTTCACTATCATATAATAAATTTCTTTCATATCCTAAATCAACTTCTTTAGGTTGAACAAAATGACATTTAAAGAATGACCAAAATATTTGATAATATGTGTAATGTAATTCAAAATAAAACCAAAATAATCTTTCAGTCCATGACCAATTGAAATAAAAATATTTCATAATAAAATACACACACAACACATATGTTATTACTAATAAACATGGTATTATTACCCATAAATATTTTACTACAATTAATATTTTTTTTGCAACTATTCCTGGTAATCCTTCTATTCTACTTATTGTATCTTCAACATTTTCCATATCAGCAATCTTAGTGTCTTTAATACTAATAGATGATTGATTATTTTGTTGTTGCTCAGTCATATTATTAGTATTTCCTTTTCTCAGTTTTCGTTTTTTTTATTTTTTTTTTATTTTTTTTTTTTTTCATACTTTCGTTTTTCTTTTCATCTAGGAATTGATAACTAGTTCATAATGAGTCAGAAACCTCCTGTTAGATTCACTATTGGTTCACGTAAAGTGGCTATAACTAAGAAAGAACCAGAAAATACTGCAATACCTATTGTTGAAACAATGCTTAAACATCAAATGATTGCTAATATTAAAAATAGAAATAATAATGAAAATCAATCAAATGAAATTACAGATTTAATGAAAGCTGTTGATGAAATGAAGAAGATTGATGTTAGAGATACAAATAGAAAAATAGATATGATAGAAAATATTTTATTATCAATAGAAAAGGAAAGTTTAAAAAATGATGTTAATTTAAAAAGTATTAAAGAATCAGTAAATCATCAACATGTTGTATTAGAACAATTTCTTGTTTAAAATTATTTGTTTTTCTTTTCCTTGGAGGTTTTAAATAGAAGATAAATAATGTAACAATCCTAAAATCAAATACAAAGAATATCATATTTAGTACAAATACTTTCACACAATTATATTCAATAATAATGAATAATCAGTAAAAAACATAAACAAATTACATTTATTTTTCTTTCTAAAATATTCATTTTCATTATTTCTGATAAAAAAAAACTTAAAAAGAAGAAAAGAAAGAAATGAATATTAACCAATACATTAGTTATTTAAAGGAATGGAGTCATTTATCAAATACTACAATATTATTTGATAGTGCAACAGATGAATTAACTGCAAGAAATGTTTATAGTAAAATTAGTGGGAAAACACACATTTATTTTATTGTTGAAGATAGTTTTGGAAATGTATTTGGGTCATATCACAATTATATTCCACAACAAGATGAAACGGTAGGATATGAAAAGGATCCCGATCATTTCATTTTTACTTTACATAACCCACATAATATTGAACCTTCAAAATATGAACCAAATAAAAATAATAATGATCTTATTCATACCTATTATAACTATGATATTAATAATGTTTTAAATATTCAACATGCTTATGGAATAACAAGTAATTCTAAAGTATTTATATATGAATCTATTATCAATTATTATATTAATATTCCAAATAATGATCCACGGGTATTTACAACTACAGTTAATTGTTTTGTTAATATGAAAAGACTTCTAATCATTGAAATGAATTAAAAACATTTTTTTTTTCCTTTTTTTCTTTTTGATTTCATTGATTTTCTTTAATAAAGAATCTCTCAAAAACCATAATAATTCTACTAATAAAAATTCAATTCAATTCTGCTTACAACATAAAGAAAAGAAGAAGAGCCATGAGTGAAATAATTGTTGCTGGTGCAAAATCAGTTCCATCACTTAATTTGATTTGAATTTTTGATTTTTCATTTCCTTGAAGCATAATTTTAACTGGAGTTTTTTCATTAATATTTGATAATTCTAAAAATCCATTTTCAGCTCCATTAGTATGGAAACAAGCATTACCTGAACATGTTTCAGTTAAATTAGTTGTATAAAATAATGTTGGAATAACTTTACCTTTCATTGCAAAGTAAATATTCTTATCTCCTTTAGCTGGTGTGTAAATAACAAAATTTAATACTTTTTTATCTGATTTACTTCCTCCGTATTCAAATTCTGTAGAAAATCTAAAGTCTTTATTTGGAAGAATAACATATGGTTCTTTATCATAACTTTTTATAGTTTCACTTGATTGTTCTTTTCCACATGTCGTTGAAATAATTACATCTTGTGAGAAACATAATGCTTCAGTTTTACATTGGACATAAGCAGCAATATAATATTCATCATATGATTTTTCAAAAGAAAGTGTAAGTGTTCCACTAGTACTACTAGTTTGTTCTTTACAATAAGTACTTCCTTGTGGATTAATGAAATTTGTTCCAATTCCTGTATAATTGTTTGGAATTTCTTCTTTTTTACCAATACAAACAGCAAGACGATTTAATAAATTATTTGTAACAAAATATTGGAAAGATAATTCAACTGTTCCAATAACAGCGTTGTCACTGGGATTAACAGTAGTCCATAATTCTTTTTGTCTTGTAGCATTAAAAATAAAATAATTTGGAACTCCTTTTGCTTGGAAATTAGCTTCAAGAACAGTATGATCATATAATCTACCTGCTGATTGAACATCAAAATCAGCAGAAACAAATGCAACTAATAAGAAGAAAAGCATTACTGTATTTTTAAGATCTTTTGTAGAATCTTTTTAAATTATGATTTGTCTTTTTCAACTCATTTCTTTTCCTCATTGGTATGGAAAGGGTTTATTTGAAAGAATAAATTAAACTCTCGCTAATATATATCTATTCTATTACTCTCATTCATCCAATCTAATCTCAAAAAAAAAACATATTTTTACTTTCAAAACTTAAAATATTAAAAATACCCATAAAATTTATTGTTTTTGATTTGTGTGGTAGTTCTGAGAATAGAACATACTTATTATTTATAAAACTTTTCAATAATAACAAAAAATAATAACAAAAAAAAAAGGATAAAGAAAACCCTAAAAAAATAAGAAAAGAACTTTATAACCATTTAAAGGATGTCTAAACAACTCTTCCTCAATAGATGTAAAGATGTAGAAGAATACCAAAAGGCAGGTCATAATCCATGGCCACATAAATTCAATGTTAGTATTACTGTTCCAGAATTTATTGCTAAATATTCTGGACTTGAAAAATCACAAGTTAGTGATGATATTGTTAGTGTTGCAGGAAGAGTTCTTTCAAAAAGATCATCATCATCAGCCCTTATGTTTATTGATTTACATGATTCACAAACAAAATTACAAATTATGTTGAATAAATCAGCATATGAAAATAAAGAAGATTTTGTTTCATTAACCAAAATGATTTATAGAGGAGATATTTGTGGATTTACTGGACATCCAACACGTACCAAAACAGGAGAACTTTCACTTATTCCAATATCAGGAATGATTCTTTCACCATGTCTTCATATGTTACCATCAATGCATTATGGATTAGGAGATCAAGAAACAAGATTTAGAAAGAGATATCTTGATTTAATTGTAAATCCCGAAAGTGTTAAGAATTTTGTATTAAGAACAAAAGTTGTTAAAGCTGTAAGAAAATATCTTGACGATAAAGGATTCCTTGAAGTTGAAACCCCAATTTTAAATACAATTCCAGGAGGAGCTACTGCTAGACCATTTATTACACATCATAATCAACTTGATATTCAAATGTATATGAGAATTGCACCAGAATTATATTTAAAAGAATTAGTTGTTGGAGGAATTAATAGAGTTTATGAAATAGGAAGATTATTTAGAAATGAAGGTATTGATCAAACACATAATCCAGAATTTACTACATGTGAATTTTATATGGCATATGCAGATTATAATGATATTATGAAAATGACAGAAGAACTTCTTGGAAATATGGTTAAAGATATTACAGGAGGATCAACTAAATTAGAAATTAAAGACAGATTAATGGATATAAATAATGAAGAAGATATTAAAATGTTAGAAAAATTCTTTAAAGAACCAATTCCAAGACCATTTAATTCAGCCGAATGTAGTAAAGTTATTGAAAAGCATTGTACTGAATTAAATTATTATTATGATGGTAATAATGAAAAAGCTATGAAGAAACTCTTTGCAGATTTTGTAACAGAAAAGAAAATGGTACTTGACTTTACTGCACCATTTAAAAGAATTTCATATGTTCATGCTCTTGAAGAGAAATTTGGAGAAAAAATTCCAAGACCACTTGATGGACCAGAAGCACTTACTTTTCTTAAAAAACAAGCTATTAGATTTAATGCTATTTGCGCTGAACCACAAACTACTGCACGTGTTATGGATAAATTATTTGGAGATTTGATTGAAGTTGATCTTGTTCAACCAACATTTGTTTGTGATCAACCACAATTAATGAGTCCACTTGCTAAATATCATAGAAGTGAACCAGAATTAACTGAACGATTTGAATTATTCATTCTTAAGAGAGAAATTGCTAATGCATATACAGAATTAAATAACCCAATTGTCCAAAGATCTAATTTCGAACAACAAGCTAAAGATAAAGCTGCTGGAGATGATGAAGCACAACTTGTTGATGAAGTATTCCTTGATGCAATTGAACATGCATTCCCACCAACAGGAGGATGGGGACTTGGAATAGATAGATTAGCTATGCTTCTTGCAGATGTAGATAATATTAAAGAAGTTATTTTATTCCCAACTATGAGACCAGAAGATGAATTAGAAAAGAAAGCACGTGAAGCTAAAGAAGATGCTATGGTTGCACAAGAACTTGCTGCTACTGAAGAAAAAGGAGGAAAGAAAGTTGTCAAACCAAAAGCTAATAAACAACAACCAGTTAAAGAAGTTCTTGATGGATTCCAATTAGAAATTAGAGTTGGTAAAATTGTTGAAGCTGGACCACATCCAAATAGTGAACATCTTCTTGCACTTAAAGTTGATGTTGGAGAAGAAAAACCAAGAAGTGTTGTTGCTGGACTTGCTGAACATTATAAACCAGAAGAATTATTAAATCAAAAAGCTACTTTTGTATGTAACTTAAAACCATCCAAATTAAGAGGAGTTGCATCAGAAGCTATGATTCTTGCTGCTACTTCACTTGATGGTACTAAAGTTAAATTCTGTCATCCAAGTGCTGATGCTGCTATTGGAGCACAAGTTATTCCAAAAGAAGGTAAAGTTACTATTTCTGCTAAGAAGATTTCAATTGATGTTGTTGGAAAGATGAATCTTGCATTGAAAGGAGGATTAGTTAGAACTAATGACGTTCCACTTATTGTTAAAGATACTGAACTTACAGTGACTGTTGATGAAGTTGTTGATGGAACTGTTAGATAAGTTTTAAATGAACGGTTTTTCTTTAGATTTAATTTTTTAATTATTCATAAATGAAAAGACAAGATAAAAGATATAACAGGTTATTTAAAGGTAAAGAAATGTTTATTTTGAATTATTTCTATTTTATTTCTTTTGTTTTTGAGTATTTACTCAATTAACAGTAATACATTTAATAAATGTTAAATTATCATACAGAGAGATTGAATAAGATTAATTGAATTGTTGTCTATAAGAGTTTTAAAAAATAACAAACTAAAAAGAAAAGAACCAATATAAATAACATAAAAATAAAAAGCAATTAATTAAGTGTTAATAGAAATAACTTTTATTATTCCTGCCTCAGCGGAGATTAATCTTTTTCAATAAGTGTTATTCTAAAGGTTCTATAGAATATGTTTGAATATGAGAGAATTTGTATTCAATGACGTCCATCATGTTTTTAATTACATGGTTTTTAATTTCTTTCTCGATGTCAATGTCATTTTTTAATTCTTTAATTGATTTAATACTTTATTTATTTACTAATCCATTTATTGAAATTACTACTGGATTTATTTTGTCATATTTTAATTTTTCTATTTTCTTTAGAATATTCTTTATTTCCATGTCTTTTCTTCATTTATTCTAAAGTAATATCGTTATTTTTGTATATTTCATTATTTGTTTTTTCCTTGTTCTAATTTTCTTATTAGAATCAAACATGATTTTATTTGTATTGACTCTGACTATTTCTTCCTTATTAAATTTAATTCTTTATTCATTGTCATCATATATTTTAGGTACTTTATTCTTTCCAGTGTTTTAACTTTGATTCATTCTTCATCATATTCATTTAATTTCATGTTGCACTTTATTCTGTACATTTTCTTCTCTTGACCAAATCTTCTAGTCTATTGATTTTCTTTAGGATTTCTTTTATTTCATCAAATTTGTCTCCTATTATTTTATTTTGGAGATAAAGGTGCATAGCCATTGAAATCTTCTTCATATCATCTTGCAGTTACTGCATTCTGCTTCCTGACAATATCAATCTATTATTAATTTCCATTATTAATCGGTCAGCTTCTTTTCATTGAATATAGTAATTAATGTTTGAACATTTTTCGATTTTCATTTCTTTCACTTTATTGATGAGAGTGTTAAGGTATTCTTCATCAATTTCAGTAGAGTTATTCTTTAATATGATGTTTTTTATTATTGAATTAAACTCTACTCTTCCTTCTATTATATCATTTACTTTCACTCTAATGTACCGTTTAGTATTTTCTTTTATTTAATATGATATTTTAATATATTTAATATATTCATTTTCATTATTGACATTGATATTTGTCACTTTTATTATACTTTCTATTTATTCCCAATCTTTTGTTTTTTTCTTTAATTTCTTATTTAACCAATTAATTCAAAACAATACATCACTTCAATTAAATTTCTGTTTCTTTCTTTTGTTATATTTATTCTTGTATTTTCATTATGTTTTGTTTATTATTTATTATTCTTACAATTTTACATTTATCATTCATTTCTTTAATTGGGTTTTGTTTTTAATTTCTTCTTCAATTGTTTTAATGTCTTTTTCTTCATTGTCTTTTGTTTTTTTCTCTAATTTCTTCATTAGTTTTTCAATTATCTTTTTCTTTTTGATTGAATATACTTCTTGAAGAATATCATACCTTCTTTTTCTTTTATCTTCTTACTTTTTGAGTATTTCTTCATATTCTCCTTTATTTCATTCACTTGTTATTCTTTTTATTCTTTCTTGTATCTCATTTCTTGTTATTCATTTATATTTGTTATGGGTGTAATTATTATTGTATTTTCCTTGTATTTATTTGTATCTTTCGTCTTCTAATCCATTTTCCTTGTTATTTCATTTATCATTATTACTATTATGTCATTTATTGTTATTGACATTCATTTTTTTATTGTATGACATTGGATTTCTATTTCTTGTTTGCTTTTCTTTACAAGACACAATGGTTTTATACATAGCAATTGCATTAAAAATTTGTTGTATTTCCTGCACTGGAAAGTATCTGTTGATCCAATATAATTTAGAAAGAAATAAAAAGAAGAAAAATTGAATGACGATTATCTTAAAAATAAAAGAAGTTCAAACTAAAAATAAAAGAAGAACTAATAAATAATAAAATAATAAAGAAAGAATGCAATTAGGATATAATGAAATAATGATTGTCTCGAAGTATTTTAAAGATATTAAAGATTTTATTAATTTAGAAATTGGAATTAAAAGATTTCAAGGAAATATGGAACGATTTCATTTTAATCCAATTCCATTGAATCAATATTCAAGAAGATTGTTTCCTAATATTGAAACATTTCATATTTATAATAACTATGATGAAATATTTGAAGATGGAAGAATATTTAAACAAATAATATGGTATAAAGTAGAATATTCAAGATATTTAAAAGAGAAAAATGAAATGAATGAATGTAAAAATATCGAATATACAAAAGAAGATAGAGAAGAATATGGAAATACAATACCAATAGAAGTCAATTCACTTGGAAATGAATGTTTTTATGGATGTGATGATATTCAATCAATTAATATACCAATAAATGTTAGTAAAATAGGAGATGAATGTTTTATAGGGTGTACATCATTAACATCAATTGAAATACCAACAAGTGTAACTAAAATAGGAAATGAATGTTTTTATGACTGTTCAACATTAACAACAATTACTATACCAACAAATGTTAGTAAAATAGGAGATAGATGTTTTTCCAGATGTTCATCATTAGTATCGATTACTATACCAACAAATGTTAGTGAAATAGGAGATTGGTGTTTTTGTGAATGTTCAACATTAACAACAATTACTATACCAACAAATGTTAGTGAAATAGGAAATTGGTGTTTTTGTGAATGTTCAACATTAAAATCAATTAATATACCAACAAGTGTTAGTAAAATAGGAGATGGATGTTTTTATGAATGTACATCATTAACATCAATGAATATACCATCATCAATTACATCATTTGGATGTGGGTGTTTTTATCATTGTGGATGTGAAAAAGAATTAAAGGAGAATAAAACAATACCAGAATATTGCTTTTGAAGAATATTAAAGAAGAAAGAAGATAATTGAATTGTTAAAGAATAAAAAGAATGTTTATTTTATAATTTAACTGATAAGAAATACATAATAAACAATTTAATTGATAATAAAATAAAGAATGAAATATCAAATGAATGAAATGTGATAAAAATCATTCATCATTGATTTAATTATTATTATTATGTTATGTTTATTCATTTTTAATTTATTTCATATTATTTATTTGTTTCAATATGTTGAATTAATAGAAATATAACATCAATCATATTCATTGATAAATATTGATGATGAATGATAATATATTTCAAATATCAATCATATTTATCATTTCATGTATTTTGTATTTATTTTTTATTATATTTCAATGATAATGTTGATGTGAATTGTTGATATTGAATAACAAAGATGATGAATGTCATAATTCATAATATGATGAATGTGTTGTTCAATGAATATGAATAATTTATATTAAATTATTTCATTTTATACAATTGTGTTTCATTTATTTTTGATTGAAACGTATATTCAATGAGAATGATATTTATCATTTTCTATATCTTGTTTATTTTCAACTTATTCATATGATTTGAAGAATAAAATGAATGTGTTGTTATTATGTTTAATGTTTCTTATTATTTTTACAAATATATACACAACATCAAATTATTCATAATTCATTTTATTTGTTTGTCAAATTAATCTATATTATCATGACTGTTATATTTGATAGTGACGAGTATTTGTAATGATAGAATTTACATTATTAATTACAATGACATTCTCATTGTTATTGAATGATTTTTTGATATCGTGTGAATCAAGAAATGAATGAGAATAATTGAAATGGTAAATTATATTACAAAGATGTGGTATTGATTGATTTAATTAATTTTCAAACAAGGTATGATGAATAAGAAAATAAAAATATGCAATGTGTTTTTTTCACAATGAGTGATGAATTAATAATGATAAACGGATATTTTGTTAAATGTCTAGTATCATATTTGATTTGATTTATAATTAAAAGTAAACATAATGAGTTGAAATAGTGATATGAATAAAGTGAATAATAATGATATTTTCATATGATTAAATGAATAAAGTTGATTATTCTTTATAAATATAATTAACATTGTTTGTATTTAAATCAATATTCTAAACATATAGAAATGAAACAAATATTTAATAATTAAATAAATGATAATAATAAACATTCTTATGAGTTTAATTTGTTCATTATGATTTGTTTAATATTTTAACAAAATCAAATAACAAACAATGTAATATGAATATTTTGTTAAATGTGTATTTAATTGATATGAATATTATTTTATTTAACACATATTCATTATGTATTTATTCGTATTATGTGTTTCTTGTTAATTATCTGTGTTTCTTATTATCTTTTGATTTTTAGATTCTTTCTTTTGTTTTAATCCAATTCAATGAATTTATTTAATAAATGTTCAGTGATGGGCAACGAAAAAAAGCAAATAATTGAAAAAGAAGAGAATGAAAGATATAAAAGAATAAAAAGAAAGTAAGAAGTAGAATATGATGAAGAAAGAATAAAAGTAGAAAGGAGAGAAGATAAAAATAAAGAAGATAAAGTGTAATAAAACAAAAGAGATGATAAAAGAAGAAAAGAAAGAAAAAAAATAAAGGATGCAAATTTTATTGAAACAAATAAAAAAAGCGCAAAATTTAATGATGCAAAAATTAATGATGCAAAATATTTAGCAACATATTTTATGGATGCAAAATATTTTGAAATAAAAATAAATCATCATTTGATATTATTATATTTGATAATAAATTATATTATATATTAAATACATCATATTTCTTTATTATTTATCTTTCTTTTTATTATTTCATATATTAAATTATTATTCATTCATTTATTATTTATATTTCATTTATTAAATAAAATGAAAATGAAATTGTAAAATATCAATCAATTAAATATTCATGAATAATAATTTATTAATATTTAATAATTGAAATAACAAATAATAAAGTAACAATAATGATATATTCAATATATTCTTTATTTGATTTGTTCAATATTAGATTATTCTATTTCATTATCATTTCATTGTCTTCATTATTTCATTTATTATTTCATATTCATTTATTATTTGTTTTAAAATCAAATAAACAATAATATTGATATTTATTCATCATATTCATTTAATATAATAAATATACACAACATTTCAGAATAAAGAATGAATATTTAACATTGAAAATATTGATTATATTTAATATTTTGTTCAACATAAAATCAATAAAACATATATTTTGATAATACACAAATGAAATATTAAAGAAATATACAATACTCAAGAACTAATAAAAAAGAAATAAAAAGAATGAATGAATATAAAATTGATAAATAATAGAAGAAAGAAATAGAAAAACAACGAAAAACAAATAATATAAAAATAATATAAATATATAAAAGAATAAAAAGAAAGTGTGAAGAAGAAAGAATATAAAAATAATAAATCACAAAGAGATGATAAAAGAAGAAAAGAATGAAAATGGTGTATTTTTAATG
>NW_001915055.1:0-31365 GCF_000208925.1 Entamoeba histolytica HM-1:IMSS
TACATTAAATACATTAATAACAAACACAAAAATATAAAAGAAATTATGTATTAATAAAATACAATTAGTATCAAATACCTTTCTTCTAATTATATTATATTTTCATTATTGTATCATTAAATAATAAATAATATATTTAATTATGTAAAATTAGATTTATTCAAACAATGATAAATGAAATTTATTAAAATAATTGATTTCAATGTGAAATATTCAGAGATATTCAATCTTAATTTTATAAAATATGTAAATAGTAGCAACACGTATTTCATCAATATTTGTATTGATATATCATTTCGCTCAACAATAATGTTCAAAATGAATTTCTAACTATCTAATATTCTTTTCTATCAATAACACATTATCTAACATAACAAACTTGATGAATTAATACAATGAAGTTATTATTGCATTGAGTATCAATATATCATCCATTATTTTGTACAATTGAATTTAACAAATGATTCATCAATTAAAACATCAACAAGACAATGTGAAAAATACTGTTTTAACTTTAATTTAATTAATTCTTGTAGGGTACGAAAATTAGCAAAGAAAAAATGCATCTAAATAATTTACAAAAAAGAAAAAAGATGCAAAATAATTTGCATCAATAGAATATTCCACTTTCTTATATTTTGCTCATAAAATAAAAAAAATAAAAAGTATGATAAATACAGAATATGTATATATTTATGTTTATATTTTATAATCAATTGTATTCATTTTGTATGAAATATTAATGAAATAGATGATTTGATTATTCATATTTATTTTTATTCTTTTCTTTATATGTTATTTATCTATCGTATTTTTATATATTTATTTTTATATTTATTTCTCTGTTTATATTATTTATATCATTGTGTTATTCTTATTATCTATATATTATTATATTATTATTATTTTATGTTTTTTATGTTTATATTCTTTAGATTTTCTTATTGTTATTCTTTTATATTTAAATGTATTTTATTATTTGAATATTCATCTTTATCATTTTTATATTATTATCATTTATATCTATTTTCATTTTATATTTATTCTCTTTTGTTTTATATTAATATTAATTTTATCTTTTATACTTTGATTTTATTATTATATCATTGACTATCATTTCTCGTTTTATTTATCATTTATTCTTATTATTCTTTTGTTTTATATTCTATCTATGTTATATATTCATATCATTTTCATTTATATTTTATTACATGTTATATGTTATAATAATAACATAACACATATGATTGATTATATAATAAACATCATGTTTAAATTATACATATAAATAATAAACATAAAAAAAGAGTAAAATATTTTTCATTAATAAAATATTGTTAATCATTTTACACAATTAAATTAGACACTTTTTATTGAATATTTCTAATTTTTAAAATAAAAAACACACCATTTATTTATTTCTTCTTTTATTACATCTTTGTGATTTATTATTTTTATATTCTTCTTCTACTTTCTTTTTATTCTTTTATATATTTATATTCTTTTTATATTATTTGTTTTTTGGTGTTGTTTATATTTCTTTCTTCTATTATTTATCAATTTTATATTCATTTATTCTTTTTATTTCTTTTTTATTAATTCTTGAGTATTGTATATTTCATTATTATTTCATTTGTGTATTATCAAAATATATGTTTTATTGAATTTGTGTTGAACAAAATATTGAATAAATCAACATTTTCATTCTTAATTATTAATTATTTATTCTGAAATGTTGTGTATATTTATTATATTAAATGAATATGATGAATGAATATCAATATTATTGTTTATTTGATTTTAAAAAATAATAAATGAATATGAAATAATAAATGAAATAAATAATGAAGACAATGAAATGATAATGAAATAGAATAATCTAATATTGAACAAATCAAATAAAGAATATATTGAATATATTAATAATGTTACTTTATTATTTGTTATTTCAATTATTAAATATTAATAAATTATTATTCATGAATATTTAATTGATATTTTACAATTTCATTTTCATTTTATTTAATAAATGAAATATAAATAATAAATGAATGAATAATAATTTAATATATGAAATAATAAAAAGAAATAAAAGATAAATAATAAAGAAATATGATGTATTTAATATATAATATAATTTATTATCAAATATAATAATAATATCAAATGATGAATTATTTTTATTTCAAAATATTTTGCATCAATAAAATATGTTGCTAAATATTTTGCATCATTAAATTTTGCATCATTAATCTTTGCGCTTTTTTTTATTTGTTGAAATAAAATTTGCATCCTTTATTTTTTTCTTTCTTTTCTTCTTTTATCATCTCTTTTGTTTTATTACTCTTTATCTTCTTTCTTTTTATCTTCTCTCCTTTCTACTTTTATTCTTTCTTCATCATATCAAACTTCTTACTTTCTTTTTATTCTTTTATATCATTCATTCTCTTCTTTTTCAATTATTTGCTTTTTTTCGTTGCCTGATTTAT
Source organism: Entamoeba histolytica HM-1:IMSS (assembly GCF_000208925.1). Taxonomy (NCBI): domain Eukaryota; phylum Evosea; order Mastigamoebida; family Endamoebidae; genus Entamoeba; species Entamoeba histolytica. The sequence continues at coordinate 2,490 of NW_001915055.1, forward strand.
CTATATTTGTAATTTGAATTAATTCATCTGTCAATTTTACTTTAGTATACATTCCTTTTTGTACAGGACATGGTGGATCAGATGAATCTATTGATAAACATTTATTATCATGAACACCTGAATTAGCTTCAAGTATTCCATCTGAATAATTGAAGTATTTGATAAGATCACCTGTTTCTTCTTGATCCAATGCTTTAATAACATTATAATTCATCTTGTTTATTTTGATTTATTAGTTCAATCTTTTATTTCATTCATGAAGTTTGGGAATTGGAAGAGATTTAAAGAAGGATTAAAGAAATTAGCTGCTACATTAGCAATTGGAGCTAAGTTAGGAGGGAATGTAATTGAAAAAGCAAAACCACTTATTTCTATAGCATCAGATTTTATTCAAGGTGGTGAAATAATTAAAAAAGGTACAGAAGTAATTAGTAAAATAGCAGAACCTACAAGTGAAGTATTAAATAGAATAGCATCAGGTGAAAATGTTGTTGGAGCAACTAAAAAATATTTAAATCAAGTTAAAAGTGAAATACCAAATGATATTACTAAAACAGCAAGTAAAATTATTAATCAAGTACCTGAACATATTTCATTAAAACCTAAAGGAAGAACAGGAGTATCACCTAAATCTGCTTTATTTGCTAAAAGACTCAATGGTAATGAAAGTGAAATGAATAATGAAGAAGATTATGAAGATTATGATATTGAAGATTATCTATAAATAATTAACTCTTTATTCTTAATTAATTGTTATGAAATTTGGTTTTATTAAAAAGTTAAAGAATATAATTAAGACAGCAGGAAAGAAAATAGCAGGAATAGGAGGGAAGTTATATAAAACAACAGGTAATATAACAACTAAATTAATCCCTATTTCAAAAGGAATAGCATCATTTCTTCCAGGTGGTGAAACAATAGGAAAATTATTAGAAAGAATACCAAAATGGTATGAAACAAATGGAAAAGCACTCACAGAAATTAGTGAAGGAAAGAAAATAAAAGATGTTATTAAAGATTATGGAAAAACACTTTATAATGATGTTCTTTTAAATAAAAAGAATTTATCAGCACTATCACCTTATGAACAAGAAAAACTAACACAATAATAAGAAAAAGAATCAATTAGACTTAATTGAGAGCTTCATTTTTTAAAAATTTAATTGTTCTTTTAAATTCACTCAGACTTTTTACTTTAAAATCACGCTCTATTTCAAAATGGGCTCCATACTTAGCTAAGTCAATGGTGAGTGGTTTACCCATATAAAGATACTCATACAGAGCAACTACATCCCCTTCAAATTTTTCATTTGCTGTACCAATGATGGCACTCTTAGGAATTCCTTTCATTCTTATTAAATAATCTATATCACCATCCTCATTAGTGAGAACATCAAGGTAAGACTTCTTACCTAGAAAGATAGACTTAATTGACCAGGATGGTTTTCCTTTAACAGGGGGGAAGTCTGAGTAGAACTGACCTAGTTCAGAACCAACTAAGTCTCTACCATACTTTTCTTTAAACTCCTTCTCAAGTCTTGGTAGATCCTTTTCTTTATATGAATACTATCAGTGTTCTGATAATAAACATCAATGTCCAAATCTTCACATAAATAAATTAATTCATTCATTATTCTCTTGGACATAGAGAGAATAAGAACACCAATAATGTTGGGGATATAAAAATCATCTATTTGTTTCTTAACATTTAATATCCAAATATCAGAGTCATATAATTGCTCTCCTGTTATAATATCTTCTAAATTTCTTTTCCAATAAGAAAGCATTTTTCTTTTTGTCCTAAATAGTTTATTTTCTTCCATGATTGGATTCTGAATAGTTTTGCCATAACAGGAGTTCATTATTAATTTAAATATTACTTCACTCGGATCATGTTCTGCTTTCTTTTGCTTTCTTATATCATAAATTTCCTTAATCTTTTCTTTGAATAAACTACCCTTTCCCTATTTCAATAAATTCCTTCTTTAACATTAAATTCTATTTCTTGATATTTAAGTAGATCCTCTAAGTAAATTGAGTCTACTGTCATGATTGTTGGTTCATTTACATATTGATTTATTCCATTCACCTTCTTAATAATAATTGGCATCTTTCTAATTTTATTTACTTTTGTTATCTCTATAGTCACAATAAAATATGAGATTAATCGTTCTTGTGTAGTTTCATATTGTTGTTCCTCCATTAGATGTTCCAGATACCACTGTATTGGTTTCTTCATAACCCGGGGTGCTCCAGAAGGAAGAAATAGTCTTGCAACTGCTGATGGATAAAGACTGCAAGCATCAAAGTCTACTATTTCTTTATTAACCATATGTTTTTTATTTTCACCTAACATATTTCTACCACTATAAACTGATTTTTTAATATATTCTCTTACATTCCCAGTATATTCAACTAATAAATCTTTTACAAAACAGTTAGTTGGGTATTGAAAATTAGCTGAATGAAAAAGAAAAAATTAAAATTAAAAAGATGATGAGAAAAAAAGAAAGTAACTAAGAATAAAATTATAAAAACGAAATTTTGTTTTATAAAATAAAAATTAATGATAAAGGTAAATTTGAATTTAACAAAAGATGAATATTTATTTACTATATTTAAATATTATAATGATTGTAATATAATAATAATTATTCCATAATATATTAATGTCTTAAAATATGATAAACATTATGAATAATTAGAGTTTCATTAATTATATTAATGAGTTAAGAATAAATTAATATAAAAAATGAAAAATTTTTATGAAGTATTGAGTTAAGTAATTCTAAATACAACATATGTATAATTATAATATTTAATAGTACTAATTAATAGAAAGAAACACATAATTAAATATTGAATTGGTTTCAAATATAAAAGAATATATTATTTCATTTATTACTTTCACAGTTTTTCTTCAATATAAGAAAGAAAAATCTAAGATATAAATAATACATTACTATCAAATAAATAATTGTTATATACAACATTTGTACACTTAGAAGTAAAATAAAAGAAAAGAACTTAAAAAAAAAATAAAAAACAATAATGCAAAGTAGAATTGTCATTCCAACCAAAATAACAGACATTGAATTATTAATGAAAGACCCTACAAGTCCAATAGAGAGCAGAAAAGAATTATACCAAGGAGAAACGATTATTGTTAGTATAGTGATATATCATGATAGACAAATTTTATTTGAAGAAGGAGAAATTGGAGTTATAAAGTTTTCTGAGACTAAGCCAAAAATTGTTATTGTTACACAAACGAATATATCAACAGGGATATATCTTAATCCAGAAGAAGTAAATAAAATAGATTCTATTATTTTAAATAAAGAAGAAAATATAACAACCAATTATGATACAATAGGTAAATGGAATGATATAATGAAAGGAAATAATTGGAGAGTTATTGTTGTAGATAAATATTGTTCTATTCATTTATTAGTTTTTAAAGTATCTGTAGAATCAGAATATTTTAATAAACCAGTTTATTTAAGAAGTACATTTTGGCCACTAATGAATATAGACTTTTATAAAAGATATCAAGACACATATTTTACACAGTCTTTTGAAAAGAATGAATTTCTTATCAACACTCTTCCAATTAAAATATACCAACCAATAACAATACAAAGAAAAATAATTAATAATGTTGTTTGTATTACATTAACAAACAATTTAATTATTCCAGTTAAAGTTAAATCATTTAATATTTATTCTAAAATACAAAGAGGAGAAATACCAAAATTTCCAATCATTTTAAATCCGTATGAAAGCTTTACAATTGCATTTCCTATTCATTTAAAAAAAGAATTTATTGAAGAAAAAGTTGAAGAAGGAATAAAATCTATTAAAGCTATACCTCCAAAAATGCTTTCACCATCAAGTTCATTATTAAATATGAAAGTTCCTGATAAACCAACACCTCAACCTTCAAAAGATAGTAAACTTAAACGTAAATTAATAAAAGGACTTAGTAGAAAAATAGAACTTGATACTCTTCAACCAATAAATCTAATGAGACAAAGCATGTCAATAGAAGATAGTTTTCTTCAAGAAGAAGTTAATAATGAAACAAATACTGATAAAGAAACTCAAAAAATAAATAAAGAAAATCTTACTATTGAATTATCTTATAAAACAAAATTAATGATTGGAAGTATTTATCAAGAATTATCGTATAGTATTGACATTATTAAATTTCATTTTATTTCAATCAAATATAATATTCCTAAACATATCTATGCAAATACTTCTTTTAAAATTCAATTTGACATTCATTATAATTCTTATAAACTTCGTCATCTACTTTTTATTATTAATCAAATTGATCGTCCAGATGAAATTGATTGTCTTCATCCTACTTTAGATATTGGTATACTTAATAAACCTACTTTAATTTCTGTATCAATTGAGTTTATGGCAAATAAAGCTGGTGTCTTTTCTTTACCTCAAGTTTCCTTAAAAGAAACAAGAACAAATGAAGTATTTGTAGTTTATAATTTATGTGATGTAGTAGTAGAAAATGAAGTTAAAATTTAAATAAATAATAATTAAATAACTTTTATTTTATTATTTTTTTTTATGTAAAAAAACCATTAAAAATTTCCATAACAACCCATTGAATTTAAGCAGTCTTGTCAGCCTTCTTTTCTTCAGCAACTGGAGCAGCTTTTTCTTCTACAGCAGTGGTAACAGTTAAAGCAGCTTGTTGTTTAGCTTTATCAGCAAGATCTTTATTAAGTTTACTTTGAATCTTCTTTTGTTTTTCATTGTGTTTAAATCCATTAATTCTACCACCGAATTCTCTGTACATATGAGCATTCTCGAAGTAGATAGATTTGACATTTTGAACAAGTGATTCAAATGCTGCTTTATCTTCTTTCTTAATTTCAGTAACAGCAACAACTGCAGCGGTTGATCTGTGAATTAATTGTCCAAGTCTAGCCTTTCCCTTAACAATGCAGTATGGAACTTGTAATTTCTTGCAAAGGTATGGAAGATAAACAACCATTTCTAATGGTTCAACATCATGAGCAATAACAACTAATTTAGCTTGTTTTCTTTCGATTAATCTAACAACATTATTAATACCATAACTTAGAGTAGCTGGTTTTTCAGTTTTCTTTGAAGCAGTAGCCTTTTCTCCTTTTTGTGTTTTTTCAGCTAATTCTTTAGCAGCAGCTCTAATTCTTTGTAATTTAGCAGCTCTTTCTTCTGGTTTAATATGATCAAGAATCTTGAATAATTGAGTAGCATTAGTTTTGTCAAGAGTATGATTGGCAAAGATATTGACTGCTGGTGGGGTCTTTAATCTTTTCATTAATAATCTCTTTTCCTTTTGAATTCTGACATATAATGGATATTTAACATATCTAGTCAAATCACGTGGATGAGCTACATTACCTTTTCCAAATACCTTCTTGTTGGCAACGATAAGTGGGTTGGTTTGTTTTGCTTGCTTTTGCTTATTAGCCTTTCCAGACATGAAAAGAATGCATTAAAAGTAACCCTAAAATTTCATTTTCAAGATCATTTCAGAATTATTCACTTTTTAGTTACAATAAAATGATAATAAAAAAAACTAAAATGTATAGTTATTAAAATGGATATTTAAGATTGTTCAAGCAGAGTACTTAATGAACAGGAAGAATCCTAAGAAGAAGAGAAGGACATAACAACCAAAGACAATAAATGTGTTTATTGATCCACTTACTGATTCTTCATAATATAATGTTAATTGTACTTCGTCCATTATATTAATATTCTTCATTGTAATTAAAACTTCTTTACGTCCAGCAAAAGATAAAAAGGCATCACAATCTTTCACTTCAATATTCTCAATATTTTTTCCTTCTACTTTCAGATATTTGGCATTATCTGGAAGATACACACGAACAATAACTTCTTTAGCCATAGCAGTTTTAATAGATGGTAAAGTAATAATTGCTTTACCTTTAGAAATAACAACTTTATTTGGAAGACTATAACCAATCATAAATTCTGTTTTCCAACCAGTTAATAAAGGATATCTAGGAAGTGCTATTAAAACTAAATTATCATCATTTAGAAGTAAAGAAGAAGTAGAGATATTTCCAGAAGTATCTTTATATTGAATAGATGATGCACGAGTATTTAAATTAATTTCAAAGAACCCAATTGCATTTGGGTAATTACCAATATTTTGTTGGAAGTCAAACCTAGAAAATCCACTAGATAATTGAGCACCTTCATTTGTGAAATCTTCAAACCAATCTTCAACTTTAACAAAAGAAGATATTGTTGGTAAGTCAACGCTATGTATCATTTTATTCACTTTGATATGCGGTAATGAATTTGAATGTACAGTTGTTTCAATTACTTCCATTGGAGATAAATCATCAAAAGGACCAAAAGCCGTAGTATTTTTAATAGTACTATGTTTTATGTCAGAAATAACTTTTAATTTGTCATAATGATGAAGAAGAACTTGACATGATTTAGTTTTTGATTGAGTTAATGGACAAAGAAGAAGAGTATAATCGAATTCTTGTGAATCAAATTGACTAATAAATTTTGGAACAGGAAGATAATTATTAATTTGTATATAAGCCATTGTAAGAGAGATTTTAGGTGTATCTTCAAATTCAACAATAAATTGAGTATATTCTGTTTCATTATGTGTTGTAAATGTTAGTTCTTTCTCTGTTTCTTTATTTAAGAATACTAAACTTGAAATTTCATATGACTTAGGAAGATAAAAAGCATACGAATGAAGTGGTTGTTCTGAAGTTACTGTTATATCCATTTTAATTCCTGGATATGCTGTTGTAATATCAATGTCTACATTAGCTATTTCATTTGTTGTTGATAAAACAACAGATATAAACAGAAGAAGTATACCAATATTCTTCATTTATTTTGTTTTTCTTTTTATTAGTTCCAGGGTTTTTTAAAGATGAAAGATAAATTAACTATTTTTATCATCAATAATGATAAAATATAACAGAAATAATTAACTGTTTTTTCAGACGTAGTAAATGATACATACTACTATTTCATTGACTGACATTCTAATAACATAATAGTGAATTTAAAAAAAAAAAGAAATATTCTTTCTTTCATATTTCTTTATTTTTATTAAAAAAAGTAAATATAAATAATTTATATTTTAATAAAAAAACACTAATAAACTTATAATAAAAGAAAAAAACATAAAAAAAAAAAAAAAGAAAAAAAATTAATTTTTAAGATAAAATGAGTGGTTTGGAACAAATCTTCAACATATTACATCAAAATATTATTGAAGGAAAATTATATGAAGCACTAATGCAATATAAGTCTTTATTCAATAGATATTCAAGACGTTCTATTGAACATGGAATTGCTATTATACAAGATGGAGTTGAACAATTATCAAAACAAAATGATTTAACGTCATACTTTGGGTTAATTGAGTTTTACGAGAAGTATTTAGAAACACATAGAAATCTTATTAACGATAAGTCAATTATTCCATTTAATAATATTATTGAAATACCTGCTTCAGAAGATAAAATTAAACAAGAAGAAGCTATTATTCAATTATTAAATCAAACTTCTTTTAATGATGTTAAAATAAGATTAAATAAAGATTTAGGTATTAGTTATATGAATATTGGTAATATCAATAAAGCTCTTGAATCATTCATTAATGATATTAATGATATTGTTATGTTATTTGATTATGTAAAACAACACAATAATATCCCTATGGAACAATTAACATTATTATCTGTCCTTAAAGTTTTATTATCAAATACTCCAACTAATGCAAGAAAAATTTATCAATTAATACAAGACAAATATAATTATCTTTTATCTTCTCAAGCAATTCAAGTTAGTATTATTTATATTATATTAATAATGAAAGTTGTTGATAAGAAAGATAAAAAAGAAGATATTGAAATTGCATTTAAAAAAGCAACTTCATCTTTTGAAACCATTTTAAAAGAAAACCAAGTTTTAGTTTTTGTTGATGAACTTCATTCTAAGTACTTTGCTAAACCACAATCATCATCTAATCTATTCGCATCATTAATGGAATCAATGATGCAAGGAGGACAACATTAATAAGACTAATTTATTTCTTAGTTTTGATATTTGAGAAGTTTGAAAGAATAAGGAAGGAAACAAAAGAAACGAAAACGAAAGAAAGAATTTTTAAATCTTTTAACAAAAGAAAGTGTAGAAAGAAAAAATCTTTTAAAGTCAGAAAAAAAGTTAAAGAAATACTTTGTTTTATTTATATAAGAAGATCTTACTTTCTCTTATATACAATCTTTATGTCATTAACATATAATATTCGTCCTAAAGAATTACCTAAAAAGCGTTGTGGTATTGTTGGATATGTTGGTAATGACCCTTGTTCAAAATATCTATTTGAAGGACTTATGATTCTACAGAATAGAGGTTATGACTCAGCTGGAATTGCTTCTATTAATAATAACAAACAACTTATTGTAACAAAATATGCTAGTGAAGGTAGTACATCTGATTCTTTGAAAATTCTTGAACGTCATTTAAGTGAACATCAAAATAATACAATTGGTATTGCTCATACTCGATGGGCTACTCATGGTTCTAAAACTAATATTAATGCTCATCCTCATTGTGACCAACATAATAGAATTGCATTAGTTCACAATGGAGTTATCCAAAACTATGCTGAAATTAAAACAGAATTATGTGAAAAAGGAATTAAATTTATTTCAGAGACTGACTCAGAAGTTATTGCCCAATTAATTGGATATTATTTGGATCAAGGAGAATCATTAATTGGATCATTAAAAAAATGTGAACAAAAGATGATTGGAACTTGGGGAGTAGTTATTGTCTCTATTGCACATCCAAATTGTTTATTTGCAATGAAGAATGGAAGTCCTTTATTAATTGGGATTGGAGATAAACGTAGATTTATTGCAAGTGAACCAGCTGCATTTGCTAGATATACTCGAGAATTTATTTCATTAAAAGATATGGAAGTAGCTGTAATAGATGCAAGTAAACCAATTGACTTATCTCGTGTTGAAATTCATCCAGAAGATAATATTGCTCTTTCACCAGCACCATTTGCTCATTGGTGTATTAAAGAAATTACCGAACAACCAATTGCTGCATCTGCAGCAATGAATTATGGAGGACGATTTATTGATTCAAAGAATGTCAAATTAGGAGGATTAGAAAGTAAAGCAGAAGAACTTCTTCCAATAAAAAATCTTATAATTTCTGGTTGTGGAACAAGTTATTATGCTTCTATGTTTGGTTGTTCTATAATGCGTAAATTAAAATCATTTAATACTGTAGAATTTATTGATGCTGCTGAATTAACACTTGATTGTTTACCAGAAGAAGGAGGAATGCTTGTTGTATCACAATCAGGAGAAACTAAAGATGTTCATAGAGCATTACAATTAGCACAATCCATTAATATGCCAACTTTTTCTGTTATAAATGCAGTAGGTTCATTAATTGCAAGAACAACTATGTGTGGAGTTTATGTTAATGCTGGAAGAGAAAATTCAGTAGCATCTACAAAATCTTTTTCATCCCAAGTAATTTGTTTATGTCTTATTGCAGTATGGTTTTCACAACATAGAAAATGTATATCAGGAAGAGAACAAGTAATTTCAAGTTTACAAAGAATTCCAACATGTATGGGAATGGCTTTAACGTGTCGTTCAAATTTACAAAGAATAGCACATAAACTTATTGAATTAAATACAACTTCAATGTTTATTCTTGGAAAAGGACTTGCTGAAAGTGTTGCTAAAGAAGGAGCATTAAAGATTAAAGAAATTTCTTATATTCATGCAGAAGGATATTCTGGAGGTGCATTAAAACATGGACCATTTGCTTTAATTGAAAAAGGACTTCCAGTAATTCTTATTATTTTAGATGATGAACATGCTAATTTAATGAAAGTAGCAGCAGAAGAAATTAAAGCAAGAGGTGCTTATTTAATTATTATCACTGACCGTCAAGAATTAGCATGTGTTGCTGATGAAATTATTTTAATTTGTAATGCTGGTTTATTAACAGCTCTTGTTGCTGTTGTTCCACTACAAATTTTAGCATATGAATTATCTATTGCTAAAGGAATAAATCCGGATAAACCAAGAAATTTAGCAAAAGCAGTTACTGTGGATTAAAAATGTTTTAAGTGAACAACTATTTATTGTTTTAGAAAAGAAAATTTTATAATTTTTTTTTAATAATTGTTATTATTTAAATAAACCCTTTCAAATTTTTATGAAAAGAAAGAAGATTAGATTTAGTAATTAATGTCAAGACCAGAACATATTGCACCACCAGAATTCTTTTATAATGAAGAAGAAGCTGGAAAATATGCTAGAAATACTCGTATGGCTTATATCCAAACAGAAATGACAGAAAGAGCATTAGAATTATTAGGAATACCAGAAGAAACTAAAGGATTACATATTCTTGATCTTGGATGTGGTTCAGGATATTCAGGAGAAACCATTGAAGAGAATGGACATTATTGGACTGGAATGGATATTTCTCGAGACATGTTAAATATTGCAAAAGAAAATGGTTCAAGCGTTATACAAGGAGATATGGGAGATTATTTACCATTTAGACCAGGATCATTTGATGGATGTATTTCAATATCTGCAATACAATGGCTTTGTCAAGCAGACAAAAAAACACATAATCCTATAACAAGATTAAGAAAACTATTTGAAGCACTCTTTGGGTGTCTTAAACGAGGAACAAGAGCAGTTTTTCAATTATATCCAGAAACACCAAATGATTTAGAAATGATTACTAATGCTGCAACACATGCTGGATTTACTGGTGGAGTTGTAGTAGATTTTCCAAATAGTAAAAAAGCAAAGAAATATTATATTGTGTTAATGTGTGGTCAACAAAAAGGTGCATTACCACAAGCTCAAGGAGTAGAAGTTACTGATGAAAGTGAAGGAATTAAAGTAGATAAAAAGAAGTATAAAGATGCTACAAAACCATCGAAATTAAAATATAAAAGTAAAGCTTGGATCTTTAGAAAGAAAGAAAGACAAAGAGAGAAAGGTATGGAAGTTCGACCTGATAGTAAATACACAGGAAGAAGAAGGTCAGGAAAGAAGTTTTAAATTGATTGAATTTGTGTGTAATTGAAGAGGTTAAATGTTTACTATAAAGAACTATAAAAAAAGAACTTAAAAGAAATTAATTAAAAGAATAATAAATAAATGGGAATAAAAGGTCAAGAAGGGAATTGTATTCTTTTACTTAAAGCTTTTGGAATTAGTTTATTTTTCCTTAGTGCATTAGGAATTAGAATGGGATTAATAGTCTATGGAATGTATCAAGACCAAAAATTTAATGTAAGATATACTGATATTGATTATGATGTATATAATGATGCATCAAGATATTTGGTTAATGGAGAATCTCCTTATAGAAGAGCTACTTATAGATATACACCATTATTAGCAGAGATATTAATCCCAGATATTCTTTTAAATGAACAATTTGGAAAAATATTATTTAGTATATTTGATATTATTATTGCTTGTATTCAATTTAATTTATTAAGACAAACAAATTCATTTATTATGTCATTATTATATACTGCTATTTGGGCATTTAATCCAATGTCAATTGTTATTTCAACAAGAGGAAATGCTGAAGCTGTAGTATGTTTATTTGTTATTTTAACATTTTATTTCTTATATAAAAGAAAAATATGGTTATGTTCATTATTCTTTGGATTATCTATTCATATGAAGATTTATCCAGTATTATATTCACTTCCATTATTCTTTTGTTTATCTAATTTTTATCCGAGTAAATCATTCTTTACTAAAGAACGATTAATTGCAGTATTTGGAACTGCTTTTGTTTTAATAGGATTAACAGGATATTATTATTATCGTTATGGATTTGAATTTCTTTGGGAAACTTATTTATATCATGGAACACGTACAGATCATAGACATAATTTATCAGTCTATTGGTATTATCTATCATTATCATTTGATTTCCCTAAATCAACAATACGATCATTAATTTCTTTCCTTCCACAAATATTTTGTTTAATTGCAATTGGATTTAGATATTGTAAAAAAGATATTATTTTCTGTTGTTATCTTATGACATGTATTTTTGTTGCATTTAATAAAGTATATACAATGCAATATTTCATTTGGTGGTTTGTTTTACTTCCATTTGTAGTACCAAAAATAATAGAAGGAGCATTACATCATATCTTTTTAACAATATTTATAATTTTACAATATATCGCATCTTATGGTATTTGGCTTTATTATGGATATGAACTTGAATTTAAAGGAAAAAATTCAATGTTTAATATCTTCATTGCTGGAATCATTGTGTTTATTGCTAATATTATATTAATTATATGGCATATTTACGTATATTCACTCAGTGATTCATTAAGAAAACAAAAACAATTAAAACTAAATTAGTTTTAAACAACAAGTTTCTTTGTTAGTTTTAAACTTCTTTAAAATGAAAGAGGAAAATTCTTCTCAATAACAAAAAAAAAAACAATTTATAATAAAATAAACTATAATAAATTATAATTTAATTAAAAAAAAAAGAACTTAAAAAGATGAAGTTTAAATAAAGAAAAATATGAATAAAGAAAGAGTTAATATCACTCTTGCATCAGAAAGTGAAATTAATCGTTATACTCTTCAAGAAGTTATTCATTCAAATAAAGATTCTGTTATACAAAATGCAATTGAAAAATCACCTCAAGGAGCAAGAACAGTTGTAATTAAAAGACATTTAATTAATATGAATAAAAAAGATATTGTATTACAATATAGTGAAGCATTAAGATTATTACAACAATGTGAACATATAAATATTATTAAAATATATAATTGTTTTTTTTGTTATTTTAATGGATCATTACAATTTTGGATTGTTATGGAAAAATGTACTCAAATGGACCTTTTATCTTTTATTCGTTCTAATACTTCTTTTGGAGTTAATGAACAAACAATGTTTTTTATGTGTGATATTTCTTATGCCATTGAATATCTTTCTAAAAACTATTCATTATTTCAATATTCTTTAACCCCAGAACATCTTCTTTTAACTAGAGATCCTTCAAGTCCTATTCCTCTTATTAAATTAACAAATTTATTTTCTTTAGTAACTGACTTAGAAGAATTGTTTTATAAAAATTGTTATTATAATCCACCAGAATATCTTAAAAAGAAAATTTTTGATAACTCTGTTATTTGGTCTATTGGAGTAATTTTTTTTATGTTAGTTCATGGACATCATCCATTAGAAATTGGAAAAACAGATATAATGTATAATATTCTTCATATGAAACCAATAGAATTTCCTTCTACTAATGATGAATTATTTAAAGACCTTATTAAACGAATGTTAGTATATGACCCAAATAAACGAATATCTTTAGACCAATTTTTTTCTCATCCTTTTATTGAGAAATGTAGAAAATTTAAATGGGGAAAACCATCTGATCCAAGTATTTATCATCCTATTAAAATTGTTGGTAAAGGAAGTTATGGAACTGTAATATATGCATTACGTATTATTAATGGAGATAAAACTCCAGTTGCAATTAAAGAAATTCCTTATACTGGAAGGGATTCAATAATAAGAGAAGCACGTGTTATGAGAATGTGTAAACATCCAAATTTAGTAGATTACTATGATTATTTTGAATTACCTTATTCTATTTGTGAAGGTGGAAAACAAGGAAAATATTCTTATCTTGTAATGGAATATTGTGACAGAGGAACTTTAGAAACATATTTACATGCAAAAAAAAGACCTTTACAAGATTTTGAAATACTTCATTTTTTATCAGAAATATGTAGTGGTTTATGGTATCTTCATTTTAATAAACATCTTCTTCATAGAGACCTTAAACTTGATAACTTTTTATTAAAAACACCAACTCAAATTAATCAAAAACTTCCTCGATTAAAGATTACTGATTATGGATTTTCAAGAATCTTTGGGACTGAAAGCCAATTGATTACAAGTTTCCTTGGAACTCCTATTTACGCTTCTCCAGAAATATTAAATGAAAAAGGATATACTGTTAAATCAGATTTATATAGTGTTGGTGTTATTTTATATGTATTAGCTACAAATCAATTTCCATTTAGTGATGATAAAGATGTCTTCTTAGAAAAAATGAGAAGAGAAGAACCATTACAATTCCCTCCAGATGTTATTATTGACCCAATGCTTAAAGATTTAATTTGTCATCTCATCACTCATAAAGAAGCAGATCGTTGTAGTTGGGAAGAATTTTTCCAACACCCTTATGTTCAAAGAGCTGTTCCAATTCATTCATTACCAACTCATAATGATTTTAGACAATTCAAAGAACAAGAGATTGATATGATGTAAATGATTCATTTTATTGTTATATAAAACTTTAATTTGTATTAGATGAACTTAAAAAGAGATTTTAAGATAAAGAAAAAAGAAAAAAAAGTAATTATAAGATTTTTTATTATCATTGTGATATGAGTGATTGTGTTGGTATTGATAACCAACAATTTGTCGAGATTTTTGAAAAGGAATTAATCAAATTTAAAGAACAAATTGAAGAAGGAAAGAAAAAAGGAAGAATAGAATTAAATCCTGCTACTGTTCAATTATTTAATGGATTAACTAATCCATCATATGGAACAATGGATATGTTACAAAATGAATTTGAACAAATTAAAAAAATATTAATAAAAGGTAATGAAGAAGAATCAGAGAGTCGAGAAATAGTAAGAACAGAAGTACCAATATTACCATTATTTTTCCTTCAATACTGTGCAATTGAAGAGCTTCAATTTGAAAAATTAAGGTATCAATTAGAAATTAATAAATATAATATTCCAGAAGTATTAATTACATTGTCATTAGATAAAGTAAAAATTGATAATCTTAGAGAATTTTTAGTTAGTGGAGGAAGTGTAGTTTGGAAACAATTACAATATTTAACAATTTCAAATGCAGGCATTAGGTCAATAGATGATGGATTATTTATTGAAGACTTTTTCCCAGAATTATTATTACTTGATCTTAGTAATAATGAAATTGAAGTATTAGAAAATATTGGAGAAAGACCATTAGAACATCTTAAATTAAATAATAATAAAATAGCATCAATTAGATTAACTGTAGTTGGTTCAATAAGTAAATTAGAATTAAATGATAATAAAATATCAAATATTTTACCATTAAGTAATTTCTATGGATTAGAAAGGTTATGGTTAGCAAATAATCAAATTAAATATTTTACTGATTTTGAGAAAGTATTTTCTAAAATGTATAATTTAAAAGATGTTATGTTAAATGGAAATTCAATTTGTGCAGATGACTCTTTTAAAATGAATATATCTACTGTAATGCCAATTTTTCAAACAGGAATAACTGCTGATATTACATTAAATGGAGTAAAAATGTCTAAAGATGAACAAAAGAAAGTATTAATGAGATTATCATCACGGTCATATTATATGCTTGATGAAATTCTTGATGATAATGAAATTCAAAAAGAAAAAGAAATTGGAAAAAAACAACAAAAAGAAATTGAAATGGAAAAAAGAAGACTTAGAGAAATGAAAGCTAACTTTAAAGCAGAAAAAGAAGTTAGACTTAAAAAAGAACTTGCTATATGTAATTTTTATCGTAATTTCTTATTTATGAGCAGAAAGACTGGATTTGAACAAATGGAAGAAAGACAACGTGGAGAAAATTATTTAAATTATGTGAAAACTTTAATTGAACAAAGTAGAGTTAAACAAACATTAAGTCCACTAGAAATAGAAAGTGATGAAAGTGATGAAGAAAGTGATATTGAAATTCAAGCTATTGAAGAAAATGCAGATGGAACTATTCCTGTATTTAGAATTGATGTTAGTAAATGGGTTGAACAAACATATTTTGATAAACAAATACCTTCTATGGTTAATGTTATGGAGAATGCTAAACAACGTTCATTTAACTTTAAATTATTCTTTGAAGAAGAAACAAATAGAATGAGAAAAATTACTGTTGAAATTCCTTTAAGTAGAAAAGAATTTACTGGATATTTTAAAGATGTTATTAATCATTTCGATAAACATAAAGCAAATTTCCAACAAAATGATAGAATGAAAGAAGAAAGATGGAAAAGAGTATTAAAAAAGAAAGAAGAAGAAAATAATCTTTTAGAAGAAGAGAAAAAGAAAGTTAATACATTTAAAGGTGTTAGAAGAGAAATGAATGATGGACATTTAGCACAACGTATAGATGATGCTCAAGTTAGAGTTAAAAATCAGTTTATTAAATGTGAAGGTAATGCATCAAGATTACTTATTCAAAGTGAAAAAAATACACAAAGGGCAGTATTAAAAGAATTAGAAAAACCAAAAGAGAAAGGAAATTTAACACATCATAGAAGTGAATTATTTAATAAACCAGAAAATACTTCTTCTATTGAACAAATGATTGATAAACAAATTAAAGAAATGAAAGTAAATGAAAGTAAAGAAAGAGTATTTTCTATTGGGTTGTGTAATGATAATGGAACTGAAGAAGCTAAAAAGAGTATTTTATCATTAATCAATCAATGCAAACCATTTGATATTAAATCTGAACGTCAAAAAATTCAAAATTCTCGTGGCACTGCTCATAGGCCAAGTGCTTTAATTGGTTATTCAATGTTATTAAAAGACCAAAAAGATCCTGTTTATGCTACTCGAGCTAAAGTTGAACAAGAAGAACCAAATTTCTTTGGAGAAAAGAAAGAAAAAGAAGATATTGATGTAACAATGGTAAAAATGTTTGGAGTAGAATTCCCATTAAAAGCAATGAGAAAGAGAAGAGGTACAATGAGAGAAAACAGAACTATTCCAAGAAGAACAGTTGCTTCAAAATTTAGAATTGGAAGACAGGCTCAAAGTGCTTTCATGAAAGTTACTAAACCAACACGTCCAAGAAATGAACTTGTTGAAGATGTATTAGCTCGAGTCTCTGAAAATAAAGAAGGGTCTGAAAGTAAAACAAGGATTGTTGTTGGTCGTCAAAGAAGACCAACAGAAGAAAGTATTAAACCTGTTTTTGATGATGGAACATTACCTCCCGTACCTCCTAAGCCAAGAAGTGGGTTAATGAATGAAAGTGCTCCAAGTTCTGAAGATAACGAAGACAGTCCAATTAAAAGAAGACCTGTTATTAACATGACTCAACGAGGACAAAGGAATAGTCCCCTTGCTATTCCTCCAGAACAGACATTACAAAATGTTCCTGCTGTACCTAGTAAACCAACTAGACTTCTCGGTACTGTTCCACCAGAAGAGGTTAGTGATGTACCACCACCTGTTCCATCTAAACCACCTAGGTTGGAACAAAATGAAGTTCCAAAGGAATCAGAAGAAGAAAAAAGACATAGAGAAGAAGAAAGAAAACAAAAAGAAGAAGAAAAGAGGCAGAAAGAAGAAGAAGATAAAAAACAGAAAGAAGCAGAAAAACGACAAAAAGAAGAAGAAAAGAGGTTAAGAGAAGAAGAAAAGAGGTTAAGAGAAGAAGAAAAGAGGCAGAAAGAAGAAGAAAAGAGGCAGAAAGAAGAAGAAGAAAAGCGACAAAAAGAAGAAGAAAAGAGGTTAAGAGAAGAGGAGAAGTTAAAGAAAAAACAAGAAGAAGATGAACGAAAGAAAATGAAAGAAGAAATGAAGAAAGCCCAAAAAGAGGAAGAACGACTCAAAAAAGAAGAAAAGAAACAAGAAAAGAAAAGTAAAAAGACTGAAGAGACTAACAACAATGAAAATAATGAAGAACTCACTCCTAATACTCCAGCTCAAACCTTCCCAACTCCTGCCGCTGTGTCTAATCCTGTTGATGGAGAATTTAGTAGTAAGGGAATTGAAACTCCTAAAGAGATTTCATTAGACTTGAATCAGTTGGATTTTGTAAAACAACCAGTTCATCAAGAAGAAGATGAAGAAGACGAAATACCAGCACAACCAGTTACAAGAAAAATGGGTAATCTTCTTGGGGCTAGACAACCTAAGAAAGAAATTCACCAACAAGAAGAGCCAGAAGGAGATGAAGAACCAGTTGAACCTGCATTTGCACATCGAGGATTCCAAATGGGAGTTAGAAAACCACATGTAGTACAACAAATTCCTGTTAATATTTCACCATATACTCCAGAACCACACCAAGATGATATACCAGAAGCTACAACCACAACAGAAGAAGGTACTGAAGCACCACCACCACCAGTTCCAGCACCTAGGAGAGGATTAATGCTTGGCAGAAGAGGAGGTATAAATGAAACAAGTAGTGAAGAATCAACTCAGGAAGAATTGCCCCCACCAGTGCCTGAAAAAACCTACGTAGAACAAGAAGAAGGTACCGAAGTACCACCACCAGTCCCAGCACCTAGGAGAGGATTAACTCTTGGAAGAAGGTCTACCACAAATATTCCCAGTGAAGACTACCAACAAGAACAGCCAACACCACCACCACCTCCTCCAGAAAACCTGTACAATGAGACACAACAGAGTGATATTGGTGAAGAAGACAAGTTGAATGAAGTGCCACCAGTCCCAGCACCAAGGAATGGATTGGCTCATGATAGACAAAGTTTTGTAGAAGAACAACCCAAACAATATGAGTCATCACCTCAACCATCTGTTACAGAACCACCTGTACCAGCTGCTGTGGCTAATCCAATAGACAATGCCTCAACTGGTCCAATTATTACTCCTAAAGAGATTTCATTAGACTTGAATCAGTTGGATTTTGTAAAACAACCAGTTCATCAAGAAGAAGATGAAGAAGACGAAATACCAGCACAACCAGTTACAAGAAAAATGGGTAATCTTCTTGGGGCTAGACAACCTAAGAAAGAAGTTTATCAACAAGAAGAGCCAGAAGGAGATGAAGAACCAGTTGAACCTGCATTTGCACATCGAGGATTCCAAATGGGAGTTAGAAAACCACATGTAGTACAACAAATTCCTGTTAATATTTCACCATATACTCCAGAACCACACCAAGATGATATACCAGAAGCTACAACCACAACAGAAGAAGGTACTGAAGCACCACCACCACCAGTTCCAGCACCTAGGAGAGGATTAATGCTTGGCAGAAGAGATACACAACAAACAACAAGTTCAGAGGAAGGCTTTGTTGACAACCAATATCCAAATGCTTATGAACAAACAGCTAGCCAAGAAGAAGGTACTGAAGCACCACCACCAGTCCCAGCACCTAGGAGAGGATTGATGTTGGGTAGACGTTCATCAAGTATTTCAAGTGAAGAACAATCATTTGAACAAAACTATGAACAACAATATCCAAATACTGAAGGAGCCATTCACCAAGACGTTTCTCAACAACCTCAAGAAGAGCAATCAGTAGAACAAAACCAACAACCTCAAAGACAAGGAAGAATAAGTATTGGTAGGAAAGGAGGGAGAAATTCATTCAGTAGAAGAGGTAGAGGATAAAACGCGTTTATTTAAAACCATATTTTTATATTTGTTTTGTTCAATTTCTAAGTTTTATTCTGAATGTACAATGTGCTAGACTTCAGTTTTGTATGTTTTTTTACCATTAAATGGAATTGAGGGAGAGTAATAAATAATTATTTTGATTTTGTAGCACTTTCATCATTTCAAGTGTTATGACATAAAAATATAACAAACATTAAAAAGTGCGGTGTGTTATAAACAATAATAAAAATGGTTTAGCAAAAATAATTGAAGCTCATATAATTACAATTAAAAATATTGAAATAATAATGATAAAGAGTAATGAAAAAGTTATACCAAAATGACAAAAATGAAGAAATTTATTAAACTATTGTATTTGCTTCTTATTTAACTTTATGTTGTTTCATTAATTTACTTTATTGTTTAGTTTATATTACTCTTCATTTAAGCTGATTATTTTATTCTTATATTTATTTTTATTTAAATCAAGTATATTAATATTCTAAAAATGGTTTAAATATGTTAATAGACAATACTTCTTTAACTATCAATAATTTATAAAAACAATTAACTAAATGTTAATAGAACTAGCTTCTATTGTTCCTGGTTCAAGGGAGACTAACAAAATCTATGAGTCTTCATCTAACAACTCTATGGAGTATGTTTAATTGTGATAAAAGCAGTATTCCATGACATCCATCACATCTTTTATTACAATGTTTTTAACTTCTTTAATGATGTCAATCTCAATCTCAATTCTTAATTCTTTTATTAGTCTAATACTTTAAAATATTTTAATGATTCAATTACACATTCGTGGTTGACAGTGTCATATGTTTTCTTAATGTCATAATATGACTCATCATTTTTGGGGTATTTTTCTTCTTTTTGCTGCTTTAACATATAACTATTAATTATTCCTTCTTTATCAGCTAAAGATTGTAATTTACATCCCAGTTGATTATTACTAATTTTCAATGATTCACAATTCATGTTAAGTCTAATGTGAATATTTTCTTTTAATATGGAGGTAAATACTTTCATAATTACATTTGTACAACTGATATGACGATAATTAGTGACATCGTTCCTATCACCTCCTATGTGGATTAATAAAGTTCTTCCACTTACCATGTCTAATGTGATGTTTTCAGGGAAGTTCAACCATTCGTTAAAGATATTAAGAATGATTTCTCTTGATGATGACATCCTTTTCCAATAATACCCATATATAGTGTCTATTCATGGTGCTTTCCAGTTATTTATTTTCATTATACTTAAATTTAATTCATTTATTGTTATTATGACATTATCATAGTTGACATATCTTTCATTCCACGAGGTGATTTGTTTTATTTTCCATTTCTCTTTATTTAATATCACCTGTGTTTCATATAACATTTCCATTATTCTAAAGTAATATCGTTATTTTTGTATATTTCATTATTTGTTTCTTCCTTATTCTAATTTTCTTGTTAGAATCAAACATGATTTTATTTGTATTGATTCTGATTATTTCATTTTTATTAAATTTAATTCTTTCTTTGATCATTGTCATCATATATTTTAGGTATTTTATTCTTTCTAGTGCTTTGACTTTTATTCCTTCTTCATCATTTTCTTTTAATTTCATGATGCACTTTATTCTGTACCATTTCATTGACCAAATCTTCTAGTCTATTTATTTTCTTTAGGATTTCTTTTATTTCATCAAATTTATCTCCTATTATTTTGTTTTGGAGATAGATGTGCATAACCATTGAAATATTCTTCATATCAACTTGTAGTTCATGTATTTTGGAAACATATGAAAATTAAAAAATAGAAATTAGAAATAATGAATAAAAACATAAATAGATAATGATAAATAAAGAGAGAAATGAAATAACAAACATACAATCAAAATATTTTTGTGTTAAAAATATTGAATTATTGTAAATTTCACATGATCATGAGATTAATTCAAATGTACATAATACAGAAGTATATAACTATAACAATGAAATAGTTTATTTGATGTAATAAGAATGAATAAGAAGAAATAAGAATATAAAAAGTAACAATCATAATATAAATAAGTGATAATAAAGAAATAAATATAAATAATGGATATAACAAATGAGTGTATAACAAATGATATGATATTTAAATAAAATTTGAAATGACATGTATAATGTTGAAACATCATATTTTTCATTTAATTATTTCATTAAATAATTGCAATTTGAATAATTTGAATAATTTAATTACTTCATAACTCCAATAATATATTTTATGAATAATTTAATAATGTTCAATATTTTATGTATTATTTGTTTTATTGAAAATATGTAGAAATACAAATAAATTGATAATAGATTATTCATGAAATACATAATGATAATCAACACAAATGATAATAATATATTTGATGAAGTATTTTAAGTATGTTTATTATGAAAGAAAAAGGTTTAATGTTTAAACACTGATGAAATGTTTTAATAAACATTAATATAACTTACATTATCATTAGAAATAACTAATGAAGTGAATTAAATAATTTATGTATTAAATTGATAAAATAAATTGTTATGATTAATTCTTTCTCTATTTAATTTATTATGACTCAACTTTTATACTTCTAATTTTCATTACCAAACTTTATCTTAGAGATAATTCTTTGTATTTGTATGAATTGAATTTATAATAAATTATCAAACAAGTTGTTTCTTAATATTTGTCATTAAAATAAAGTTAATTACCATTTATAATTATTTCATATATTCTGTCTTAGTCTAATGGAACATCCCTATTCTCTATTGTCCATCCTAGATGTTCTGAAACTCTTCTCCTAACTTTAGCAGGATTTCCAACAGCAATCATATTGTCTGGAACATCATGCGTGACTACACTTCCTGACCCAACAACCGCATTTTCTCCAATTGTTACACCTGGTAAGATGATTGCACCACATCCTATCCATGCTCCATCCTTGATGGTAATTGGTTTTCCATATGCTGTTCCACCACATGCGTTTCTGATCTTTGGATCAGTTGAGTGTGTACCACCTATAAGACTAACATTAGGTCCTATCATCACATTATTTCCTATTTTCACTGGTCCACCTTCAAGAATATAACAATTAATGTTAATCACTGTGTTGTCTCCAATGTCAATGAAATTCCCTCGTGTGCAATTGAATGGAGCAAAGACATTGCTATTTTCTCCTAAGTGACCAACTATTGTTTGAAGGATAAATCTCGTTCATGGTTGAAATCAAATAACTTATTTCCTAATGCAATTGATGCAGCAACTCCATCAGGTGTTGCTGGTATCATAATTTTACCTTCTAACATATACTTTGTTTCTTGTTCAGCAGTGGTGTTCATCTAGTGTTTTATTGATTTATTATTTGTAGTATTGATTCTCATAAAAACAATATATTCAAAACTATAACAAAATTTTGTTTAGTTGGAACTTCAATACCACCGAAATTTATGACAATTTTATTTTATTTGAAATTTCCTTATTTTCTATACTTCATAAAGAATTATATATAAACAGCAAAAAGAAAGAATAAATAGGAGATGGACTTTTACTTTACATTAAACAATGGTTATAAAATTCCTAAACTTGGACTTGGAACATGGATGTCAGCGAATGGAGAAGTTGGAAAAGCAGTAGAGATTGCGATAAAGAATGGATATCGACATATTGATTGTGCAAAAGCATATGGAAATGAGAAAGAGGTTGGAGATGGGATTAAGAGTGCTATAGCAAAGGGGTATGTTAAAAGAGAGGAATTATTTGTTACAACCAAATTATGGAGTACTGATAAACATAAAGAAGATGTTCGACCAGCATGTCTTGAATCATTAAAGAAATTACAATTAGAATATCTTGATCTTTATATTATTCATATTCCATTAACAGCAGATAAGAAAACAGGAGAATTTACTGAAGAAATAATTCCAATTGAAGAAACATGGAGAGAAATGGAGAAATTAGTTGAAGAAGGATTAGTTAAAAGTATTGGAGTATCTAATTTCAATATTAAAAAGTTAGAAGAGTTATTAGCTATTGCTAAAATCCAACCAGCAGTTAATCAATTTGAATTTCATATTTATTATCAACGACCAAAATTACACCAATTCTGTAAAAAACATAATATTCATATCACAGGATATTGTCCATTAGGAAATCCAGGAATTAGTTCAGGAGTTCCAGCGCCATTTGAGAATGAAGTTGTTAAGGCTATTGCAAAGAAACACAATAAGAAAGCAGCACAAATTTGTATTAAATTCAGTATTGCAAGTGGACATTCAGTCATTCCTAAATCAGTTCATGAAGAAAGAATTAAAGAGAATGGAGAAGTATTTGACTTTGAACTTGATGAAGAAGATATGGAGAAATTAAGAGGATTAGACAAGAACATAAAAGTCTGTGATATGTCGTTTTATTTTAAGGACGAAAACAAAAGAAAAGAGTTTTGGGATGATGAATAAATAAAAGATAAGAATAAATAAGAAGTTAATATATTTTAAGGTTTTGAAATAAGAAAAAAGAAGAGTGACAAATGATAAAAGAAATAATAAAGACATAAGAATCAGATATATTTAATTATATGAAAATAAGTAGAAAATATAGTTTTAACAAGAAGAAAATGAAAAGAAAGATAAATGACATAAACCAATAAATTTTAAAGATAAAGATACTATTTGTTTTTTATAATAATACTGTAATACTGTAATACATAATAATAAAGAAAAAAGAAAGAATAAATAGTGTTAAGTGTAATAGAAAGAGAAAACACAATAAAAGATACAAATAAAAGAATCAAGAATGAATAAATAAATATATTAGAAGAAATACAGTTAATAAAAACAAATAGAAACAATAATTAAATCAAGTAATGCATTTATTTGAATAATTAATGATAAACAACCTATTTATAATATTCAAAGTATAAAATATTTTATGCAGAAGAGAATTTAATCATACGTAGTCTATGTGACATAATAAAAGAGAATGATTGAAATAATAAAATAAGAATAAACAACAATTATATGAAATAATAAAGTCATGACTCGAATACTGATAATATTCATTTTATACTATGACAATCATAATTATTTTTAATGAACTAGAAATACATTAACAATATAGTTTATACTTTTAATAATCAAATGAGATAGTTTATAATTTATAAATAACAGAAGAATAAAGAAGAGACATGAACATATATGATATTTATTTAAGAGATAATTAATGTGCTTCATTATGAATTTCTTCATATTTTCAATTATTCGATTTTATAATATTTCTTTTTTATGTTTGAACCTTAACTTTATTTTCTTGTTATGTTATTTTTGAACTATCATGTGTTTTATTCTTCATTCATTTTCTCTTCTCTATTTCAGTAATTACAGTGTTTATATTGTGTTTATTTTCATTCTTCTTTTATTTATTAACACTATGAAATAGAGAAATAAATACAACATGAAATGAATATTATTTAATTTGACATTCTTTATTTTATCCATAGTAACATTCTTTTATCATTTCATATAGTCTCTTTTTTCTTTTATTATTTCTTCTCTGTCCTATTTTCATTCAATATGTTTTAATTGGTATTATTTATGTGTTTAAAGAATTTATTGTTTAATCATTTCTTTTGTTATATGTTTATATTCATCAGTTTGAATAGTATTTATTTAGAAATGAAATATATATAAAATATGATAATGAGAGCATTGACTAGTCAAATATTTCATAATATATTACAAATTGTGGTAAATAAAAATAAAGGCATTAAAAATTCTATTCATCATTTTACTCTTTGATAAGATTGTTCTGAATTGTTAATTTACTAAATTGTGTTCATACAACTTTGTTTATTTCTTAATGTTATATTCTATTTCATCATTATCAATATTATTTTTATTTAATCACGTTTATAAAATGAATAGTCAATGCGTTTAGTAGTAATTATATTGTCTAATATTTATACTTTATTCTTTATTAATGAAATAGTAATTGATATTTTAGATTCATCATATTCATTTATTATTTTCATTTCTTCATTTCTATTGTTTATCTTTCTTTTGAATGATTTTATGCTTGTGACATCATTAAGACATGTGAATTGTTCTTTATTTATTGTTTAATGAAAATCTAATTTATTTGAATTATAACAAATGTGTAAAACAATATGTTTTAACAAATTGTTTTTAATAATAATATTTAATGAATTTACAAAGATATACAAAATGATAAATAATGATAAGTATTTTATGAAAATTGAAACATATCATTAACATAACAAAACATAGTAATAGATATGAAAACAAAGAATTGATGAAATGCTAAATTATAGTAATTAAAAATATATTCAAATAATATAGTAAAACTTGTGTAATGATAGATAAATAAATAAAGAGAATATGAATATGACAATATCAATAAAAATAAAGGAATATGAAAAGAATAAACAAGAAGCAAATATAATAATCTTTAAAAAACAAATGCAATGAATTTAAAAAATGAAAAACCAAATTAAATGAACAAGAGTAATATTATAAAAACTACTTCGTACATTTCTTAAATGAAATAATTTTGATAATATTTCGAATAAACATACAAAGAAGAAATAAACAAAAATATTTAATGATAATTATAACAATGAAATAAAAGAAAAGAGAAAAAAAAAGAAATTAAAAATTAGTTAATTAAGTGTTAATAAAATTTTCATCTGTTCTTCCTTGCTCAGATGAAACTAATCACATCTTTGAGCTTGTGTTTTAAAAAGAATAATCTTTTATTTAACATATTCTTTATGTTTTTGTAGGAGTATGAGAAAATCAATTCTTTGTTTTATATCTTCTTATTAAAATATTCTCAAATTTCTTCACTTATTCCTTCTTTTTATTCTTTAGCTTGATTTATGACTTAATTTTAATGAACTTCATTTTCATTTTTTTTTTTTGTTTTATTAAAGAGAGAAAAGACTATTTCTTTACCACTATATTATTATGACTCATTTCCTTTCAATATTAATCACACTTTAGTAGATCATTTTTCTTAATTGATACTTTCATATATTTATAATTTGTTTATTAATAAATACCAATTCTTATATTACAATAAGTAATTTTCAACCATAATAAATTGATACACCTTTTGAAACATTAACTAATATATTTCTTATTCAAACACACAATCATAACCAAATAATAATAAGGAGAGTTGAATATTGAAACATATTCTTGTTTTCATGTGGTGTTTCAGACGTGTCACGTTTAAAATAAAAGTAATATGATAAAGAATAAATGAAAGTATAAGAATTAAATGAATATTATTCATAATATTATTTTATTTTTATTAATTATTTCATATTCAAATTTACCAAAATTACTTTATTATATTTCATTCAATATCTATTTATTCACATTTATATTAGTTATTATCATTTATTTGTTTCAATAACCAAATGATTATTTTTATTAGCATTCATATTCGATGTTTATGTTAGTTAATCTATTTTTATGTTATTTCATTTTGTTTGTTTCTTAGTTGAATATTTATTTTGGTTCTATTTTATTAATGATTAATGCACTTTATCTTATTTTTGTGAATTTTAGTTAATTTTGTGATGATATGAGTATTTAAAGGATAGAAAGAAAATGAGAGTCGAATGTCACAACTCAGAGACCATATGAAAGGCTAAAATAAAAGTAAAGAAAATGATAGTTATCTTCTAGTCATGATATTGTCTTTTAAGAGAAAATGCAAAACAAGAATAAATGGAGAATATTTCATATTATTTAATAATAATAAATAATAATGAAGTAATTAATATGCCGATATTAATTAATGAGTTAAATGTAAGTATATTTGATAAAGAATGTAATGTGATGGATATATAAAGTGTTAACAAGAAAAAATGAATGATAAATGAAAAATGAGGAAATAAGAGATGATGATAATCATAGTGATATTAATATATTCAAAATAAGACAATAAAGAATGATGAGATTTAATACACATTAAATTCAAAATAACAAGTTAAATGAAGAAACAAATAAGTTGATGAAGTTTGAAAAAGAATAAAAGAAGAAAAAGAAGTACTCACATCTGGCAACGAAAAAAAGCAAATAATTGAAAAAGAAGAGAATGAATGATATAAAAGAATAAAAAGAAAGTAAGAAGTAGAAGAAGATGAAGAAAGAATAAAAGTAGAAAGGAGAGAATATAAAAAGAAAGAAGATAAAGTGTAATAAAACAAAAGAGATGATAAAAGAAGAAAAGAAAGAAAAAAAATAAAGGATGCAAATTTTATTGAAACAAATAAAAAAAGCGCAAAATTTAATGATGCAAAAATTAATGATGCAAAATATTTAGCAACATTTTTATTGATGCAAAATATTTTGAAATAAAAATAATTCATCATTTGATATTATTATATTTGATAATAAATTATATTATATATTAAATACATCATATTTCTTTATTATTTATCTTTCTTTTTATTATTTCATATATTAAATTATTATTCATTCATTTATTATTTATATTTCATTTATTAAATAAAATGAAAATGAAATTGTAAAATATCAATTAAATATTCATGAATAATAATTTATTAATATTTAATAATTGAAATAACAAATAATAATGTAACATTATTAATATATTCAATATATTCTTTATTTGATTTGTTCAATATTAGATTATTCTATTTCATTATCATTTCATTGTCTTCATTATTTATTTCATTTATTATTTCATATTCATTTATTATTTTTTAAAATCAAATAAACAATAATATTGATATTCATTCATCATATTCATTTAATATAATAAATATACACAACATTTCAGAATAAATAATTAATAATTAAGAATGAAAATGTTGATTTATTCAATATTTTGTTCAACACAAATTCAATAAAACATATATTTTGATAATATATAAATGAAATAATAAAGAAATATACAATACTCAAGAACTAATAAAAAAGAAATAAAAAGAATGAATAAATTTGATAAAATTGATAAATAATACAATAAACAAATATAAACAACGACGAAACAACAAATAATATAAAGTAAGAAGTAGAAAAAGAATAAAAAGAAAGTATAAGAAGAAAGAATATAAAAAGTAATAAATCACAAAGATGTAATAAAAGAAGAAAAGAATGAAAATGGTGTAATTTTATTGTAAAAATTAGAAATATGAAATAAAAGTGTCTAATTTAATGATGTAAAATGATTAACAATATTTTATTATTGAAAATATTTTACTCTTTTTATGTTATTATTTATATGTATAACTTCATCATGATGTTTATTATATAATCAATCATATGTGTTATGTTATTATAACATATAATAAATGATAA
>NW_001915054.1:0-31684 GCF_000208925.1 Entamoeba histolytica HM-1:IMSS
CAATGTCAATTATAATGAAATCATCAATATTCATATTAGATTGTCATCAATTTTTATAATACTACATATAAATAATATTTATTGATGATGAAACATGTTTTAATGAATATTATGATAAAATTCAATAAAAATATATTTATCTGACTATTTTACAAATTAATAAATAACATTATCATCAAAATATGATTATTAATATTATTTTTAATGATAATACTTTTATTTATAATGAATTTATAATACATTGTATAATATTTGATATTTCATTTCTCTCTCAATATTATGATTTATCATCATATGCAATTTTTATTTGGATAATATTCACATCTTTGAATATATTTGTGATTTAATGTTGAATAAAATCAATTAATACATTATTAATAAATGAAATAATTGTTGTTATGATAATAATTAAAAATAGTAATAACAATTGATAGTATTGAATGAGACATTATTATTTCATTATTTAATATGTTTATTTATCATAATATCAATATTCATTTTTATATCATGCATCTTTTTCAATCATTTGTTTTGTTATTATTTATTCAATTAAAAATAAAATCAGAATGAACAATATGAATTTAATTAATATAATAAACATTCATCATTCATCAGTTCAATATGTAAATCATCCTGAATTTGAAATAGACAAATACATTTGAATATCAATAAATGATGATGTATAATTTAATTAATACAATTATTAATTCATTTCAAACATCTCATTTCAACAAATAATGAATAAGAAGAAATTAATGAGAATAAATAATAAGCCACATGAAAAACATCATAAAAACAATATATTCAAATGTTACTGATCAGTTAATTAATTAATATTTGTTAACACATGACATCAAATATATATACAAACCAAAATAAAAATAAAGAATAATAAATGACTATATTCATTTTATTTTATTGTTCAAATGAAAAAGAAGATAATAAATAAAATACAAATAAAAAGTAATTAATTAATAATAAGAACAAGAATGAAAATTATATTTCACTTCATTTAAATTAAATACTTCATTATCCATTACAACATCTTTTTTATTTATTATATTAACACTAACTCGATTCTTATTCACTTACTATCGTTGTATTGAAAGAGAATTTTCCTATTCTTTAAAATATTTATAAAAATAAAAATTAGAAATTTTGCTTTTTTAAAGAATTTACAAATCAGAAAAACGAAATGCAATTCATAAATAACATCCAAATAAAAAGGAATTCCAGTATTTTTCCTATTAAAAAAAATTTTTTATTGAGAATTTCAAAATGTCACCAACAAATAAGTTGATTTATTTCGACAGGAAAAAACAAAAGAAAGTATTTTGGTTTGAATTGAAAAGTCAACAATGAACGACAAAGATTAGAAAGCATGTATTATTGATCATAAAGAAGAAAAATATAAAACTGTGGTTGAAATGGAAATTCAGTACATGGGTTTATTTCTTTTTTTTTGTTATGTCTTCCAAGAAAATACAAAATTACAATTTAACATGTCTGACGACTTACAGACATTGTCTAAATTTAAGGAAATTAAAAAACCATAAAATGCTCTATTTTATCTGTTGGATCAACAAATAAAATAAACCTTAAAGACCCAATAAAGATTGAGGATTTTAGACAAATCACCAACGTCTAATTCCCAAATTCTTTTGTTTAATTATTCAACCAAACTTACAATAGAAAAATGGTTTTAAGTTAGAAATTTAAAAAGAATAAAATTATTAAAATATCAAGATACTAGAAACACTCAATTTATTGAAATTGAAAACATATTTCTTCCACTTCAACCTGAATTGAAATATGACTCATTTGAGAATTTTCATGAAGAAATGGAAAAGATAAAAACGAGGTGATTCTTCTTTGCTTAAAGAAAATATTAGACACATTGTATTTTGTATTCTAAATATTACACTAATAGAAGAACGAATTGAGATGTATGTTGGATGTACTAAATTCCATACAAAAGTAATTGGAACAAAATGTTCATGTTTAGAAGCACCAACTGCACTACAATTTAAAATATATTTGATTATAAGTAATAATAATGAAAATGATTATGTAAATAATATTTGTTTTGACACAATTATGAAGCAACACTTTGTATAATGGCTGATAAGTTTTTACAAGAGTCTGTAATAAATAATCAAAAATTACAATCCCTTGTTACATAGTGTTTTAAAACAAAAATTAAAATCACAAAAAGTCAAGATAATAGGTTTGTCAATGTAAACCCTGATGGACCATTCATACTATGGATTGATTAAAGCTCTTTTGGGGATAAGATATTGTTATGATTCTTTTCTATCTTTTTACTTTTTGAAACTAATCTACCCACATTTTTTTTGTTTTATTTTTTTTTATAAATCATAAAATATAATAAAATGTATTAAATAAAAGAAAGAGAAAATTAAAAGGAAAAAAGGAGATTAACGGTAAAAATCTTTTAAAAATATACAATTTCACAAAAAATAAAAAATAAACGAATTAATAGTAAATCTTAGAAATGAAACTTAATATTATAACATCAATCTAAACAATAAGAATGAGCGGATGTCCACATAAATATAAAGTTAATACTGAATGTCCACGATGTAAACAAAGTATTTGTGCTGAATGTTTTTCATTGAGTGTTAAAGAACATTCTGAGTGTCCAGTTTGTAAAAGTCCATTAACAGTAGCGCTCTTGATTGATTTATGTCATAAAGAAGCAATTCCAAATTTTAAGTCTGTTCAAAATTTTTTAGTTGGAAGTTCGATTCCAAATAGAAAACGATGTTCTGTAAGCCTTAATGCTGATGTTTCAAAACTTCCAGGTACAATGGGGTCTAGTATTGCACGTTCAACATTTTCAGGTATGAGTGATACTACACTTTTTATTGATGAAAGTACATATCAAGCAGATGATAATAGTAATATATTTGAACAACCAGATTCTCCAGAATTTATTACATTCACAAAAGAAAAAGGATGGGATTTTCCTATTATTCAAACAGCTACATTACCAAAAATGATTCAAGTAATAACATCAAAAGATTTTCAAGATCCTTATTTTGCTGAATGTCTTGTTTTTGGTTATCCAACAGTAATGACTAAAGAAGAACTTATTGGATTATTAGTAAAACGATTTAACCCTCAAAGACCAGAAGGAATGAATTGGGATGAATTTGTTAGTTCTAAATTATCACCGATTAGAATGAAAGTTATGGGATTTATTAGGTCATGGGTTAATTGGAGATTTAGTGATTTTGATGATATTGATATGAGAACAACGTTAGAATTACTTATTGGAATGTACGAAACATTTAAACCAAAAATGGCAAAATTTATGAAAGATTTCATTGATAAACAAGAAAAAAAGACACAAACACATATTAGAGAATTTACATTAGGAAATGAAGCAAAATATATGAAAGATTTTATTGAAGAACAACCAATCTTTTCATTTTCTATTAAAGATGTTGCACAACAAATAACTTTAATGCAATTTGATAAATTTAGAAGAATAACAGTTGATGAATTGTTAAGTCAAATGTGGACAAAAAAAGATAATAAAACACTTACTCCAAACATTGTTGCAATGATGCAATTAACTAACAAAATATCATATATTGTTCAAAATATTATTCTTTCATTTGTTAAATTAAAATATCGAATATTTGCTATTGAATTTTTTATTAAAGTTGCAGAATACTTAAAGAAATTAAATAATTTTGATGGATTTAAAGCTATACTTGCAGCATTAGATTCATCAGCAATTTATCGATTAAAAGATACTAAAGATGGATTAAGTGAAGAGTCAATTAAATTACTTACTGAATTTCAGTCAATAGTTAATTATGAATCAAACTTTAAAAAATTAAGAGAAATTACTGCAATATGTGAACCACCGTGTATTCCATTTTTGGGTTCTACATTAGGAGATTTGGTTTTTACTAAAGAAAATGAAAAAAGTGAAAATGGACAATTAAAATTAGTTAATTTCTTCCGTGTTAGAACATATGGTTCAATGTTAAGAGAAATTGTAATGAAACAAGGAACTTCATTTCCTTTTTATTATTGTAAAAATCTAAAAGAACTTATTGAACAATTTGAATTTGAAGAAAATGAAGATAAATTATTTGAGAAAAGTATTAATGTTGAACCAACAAGAAATAAAGAAATAAGTAAAGAAGATAAAAAGAAAATTAATAAAGCAAAAGGAGATGTTGAAAACCTTTGGAAAAAATATCATTCATTTTGGAAGAAAACAATGAAGATTGAAGCTGTTGTGAGTAAATAACATGTACAATTTAATTAATAAAATTATTTCTTTTCTTTCATATGTTTTTTATTAATATAAATTTTTAATTTAAATATCTAAAAAATAATAATTTAATGACTTCAATTAATTCTAATTCTAAATGTATTGGTGTTATTAAACAAAATGAAATTGAAAAAGAAGGAAATGAATATACTCATAAATTTTCTGTTTCAAAAAAAGAAGTTGATGATATTGGAGGAGAAGAATTAAATGAATTTGAAAAGAAATTAACAAAAGAACCATTTCTTAATATGTTTATAAAAAGAACAGTTGAGCAAGGAGATGATTTGTTATTTAATGATTTAGTTAGTTCAAACCATAGAGCTATTTTAGAGTATTTTGATATTACAACAGGTGATACATTACTTCATATAGCAAGTAAAAATTGTCATGTTAATATTCTTAAACAAATTGTGGGATTAATAAATTCATATTCACCTACAATTTATACTGTTAAACAAAATATGCTTGGTTTTACTCCTTTAATGTATTCAATAGAAAATAATCATTTGGAATGTACATTATTTTTATTAACTTGTGGGATTAATAATCTTATAGCAGCTCAAACTAGAATCGAAAATAAAACTGCATTACATTTTTTAACTACATGTAAATTTTCAAAGACTTATAAACAAATGATTTTTAATTTAATGCATTTATCTTTAGAACAAATTAATGTTAAAACAATTTATGGTGAAACTGCTCTTGATATTGCAATGTATAATGAAAATAATAGTCTTCTTATTAAATCTCTTCTTCAAAGAGGGGCAAACCCTACAGGAAAATATATAGGAAATATAAAATATATTGATAACAATGATTTTATTCAAGAACATTTAATGTATCGTTTTGAGATTAATCAAAATCACGAAGATATAAAAGAAGTTATGATTAAATCTTATAAAAAATATGGACAGGATGATATAAATATCATTTTATTAAAATTAAAGGCATTTATTAATGGATTAAATAAAATGAGTCTTATATCTGATTGGAAAAAATTATGTTTAATAAAAGACGAATTGGATTATTCTAATATATTTGGTGATAAAATCTTTGAAACAGATGAAAAACATAATTTTCTTAATAAATATCTTGTTGAATTAGAATTGGATGATTTTAAAAACCATTTGGTTATTCTTGCTCATGCTAAAAAACTTGGTGGACAATTAAAAGAAAAGACTGAACCAACTAATATTAGTGATGAAAATTTATTATTGAAATTATTTGAAATAAAACAAGAATGTATTGAACGATTAGAAAGAATCAACAACAAAGATGATACAATAACAAAAATAATATATAAATTGAATGAAATTGTTTTTTAAAAGAAAAGTTTAAAATTATAAAAAAATACTAGTTTATTATAATTAAATTATTTATTATTCAAAAAAGAAACAAAAAATTTGAGTTTTTTTTTTTATAAAAAAAATTGATAAAAATAAATCTTCAATCTTTATTTTTATGATTAAGATTGATAGAGTTATCAAAAAAGTCGATCTTAATTTTTTAGATAATGTTGTGAATGTATTAGACATTTATACTGGTTGTATTATAATGCATAAAAAAGAAAATATTAGTGAAGATATTTTTCTAGTAAGTATTTCTCCAATAGAAGGAAATGTAAAAGAGTTTTATGTATTTTCTTCACAAGTCATATCAAACCCTCTTTTGACAAAACAACCAAATTCTGAACAACCTCTATTAGATTCTTCTATAAAAAAAATAAGAATTATTGACACAGTCTTTATTGAAAATAAAGTTATTGGGTATAATATTATTTTACGTGAAAAAGATTCAGTTATTTCTGAGTTTAAATCATCTGGTATGGTTCAGAAAGAATTTGATTCTCAATTAAAATTATATTTAAAACGAATGGAATTATCTGGTTATGAAAAGACAAAAGAATTAGTATTACCACACAATCTATGTTCTATAACACAAAAATTTGATAAATTCGTTATTAAACAATTACAAAAAACAAAAAAGTGCTATCTTGTAAGTAAACTAGACAATGGGTCACAATTCATAAATCATTTTCTTCAATTATTACGATTTTATCATCATAACCAACCAATTGCTGTTTTATGTTCTTCAGAATTATATAAGAGTTATTATCAATACTTTAATAAAAATTCTCGTATCCAAGATAGTTATATTCCAATTAATATTCATTCAACATTATCCACTGATTCATTTTCAATGAACTCTTCTAGTTATTTTATTACTAAATCAATATTTACAAATGATTTTGTTCCTTATTGTGATATTGCAATATTTGAATATAGTAATTTAATACCAAGAGAATGGCTAATGAAATTTGATATAGTCTTTCAATGTGGAATACCTGAAGAAACATTTTATACTACAAGTGGTATTATTTATTGGAATTGTTTACTAAATACAAAGAACCTACTCCCTCCAACTGATGTTGATTCATTTTGTACAAGTCCTTTAATTACAATTATTATTCCTATTGCATATCATCAAGAAATAGAAATAAAGACTATTTTAAATTATGAAAAAGAATTTAGTCAATCTGATATTATTTATTTATTAAATGAATCTTCATCATATATTGGAAATAATTCTGTTTGTCCAAATACTCTTCCATCATCATCTCGTTACTTTCTTGATACACTCTTTCAATTGTTTAATGATAAAAAAATTATTATTGTGTCTTCATCAAATCTGATTGAAGACATTCCTCATAACTTTATTATTTCATTACATAAAACATTAACTAATAAACAAAATGCATCAGATTTTAAAAAAGAAAAAAGTGGTACATTAGTTATTGATTTTGAATCTGTACTTTTTTATGGCTTTGAAAATGTTGATTTATTTATTAAATATGGTAGTTATAAAAAACCTACTTCTTGGCTAAAAAATTCTTTAGGACTAAATAGAAAGACACTTAGTATTGAGTTAATTCCTGATAAATCATTCTATGGATATTCAGTTATCTTTGAAAAAAAAGATTATAATGATTATCTTAAATATGTAAAAACAAAAGAAATTACTCCCAAGAGATTTAATTCTATTGAAATGATGAAAATATGTCAACGAATTAATGATGAAATTTCATATTTACAAAGCCCAATAGAATTAAATAATTTAATAAACAGAGAATCAGGTTTTAAAGAGAATAGTCTTTTTATTCTTAGTGACATTGTTGATAGAATTAAATCTAAATTTCCTTTTGATGAAAAGAGATATAAGTCTCAAACAGAATTTTATATAAATCTTCTTTATAAAAAGAATAATTCTCAGAAAATAAATCCAATTAATTTATTCAAAACTAATGAATCAGAACCAAATACTTCTTTATTACCTCCTATTACCAAAGTACTACCACCAAAAGAAAATTTAGGTAATAACAATATGAAAAAATTACCAACAGAAAATTCAGGTCATAGTATTGTG
Source organism: Entamoeba histolytica HM-1:IMSS (assembly GCF_000208925.1). NCBI lineage: Eukaryota > Evosea > Mastigamoebida > Endamoebidae > Entamoeba > Entamoeba histolytica. The sequence goes on from NW_001915054.1 coordinate 7,739, forward strand.
AAACAAATACTAACAAAGAGTTTAAGCAGAAGTACTCAGAAACAATCACTAACAAAAAAGTTAGATAATAACACTATGAAAATACATGGCTATAATCATTCTGCTACAGATATTACTTCACAAAGAGATAAAAAAATTAGTACTAATCCTCAACCTACAGTAGAATCTTCTATTAAACAAAAACACTTTTATCTTTCACCTACTAATAAACTTAAAAAAATAGATGATAGTTTATTATCAATTCCATTACCTTTAAGAGTTCCAACAAAAAGAACTATCCCAATAACAATTCAACCAAATAATAATGATGTATATAAAAAGTCAGATTCTGTAAGAGCTATAACAGGTAATAGAAATGTTAATTCAACCCAACCTCTAACAAAAAGTAAGTCAAATGTAATGTTAAGACAAATAACTATGCCAGCAACAAATAATGTATTACTTCCTACTATCCAAAACCCATCAATTGACAAAACCAGAAAAGCAAATCCATTTTCAGTAACTTTAGATTATCCTTATGAAATACTACAAAAACAACTTGATACGTCGAGTGATTTAACAAAATACAAAACTATCAAAGTTGATCAATCCCATAAAACAACTGTAGAAAATCTTCAAGAAACAAATGCAGTAACAAACTTAATTTATGAACGAACAAAACTTATGGATTTTATTACTATAATTATTAAAAATGAATCTATAAGAACTAAAATTTATTTAGATACTCCTACTGTTACAAAAGAATTTATTAAACTCATTTATTATTTTGGATTAAACCCAAGTACATTAAAAAGAAATTCAATTCTTCTTTCACATGTACCGTTAGAAATCCTAAATACATTAAGTTATGAAACAATGAAATATTGTACTTACAAATTTCCTCAATTGAAAAATCATTTAAATTTTGTGGAGTACATTCAAAAATATGTTAAAGAAAAAAGTCAAGGAGTCTCTTTAAAAATTAACCATAGAAGAAATGGATTATGGACAGATGGACTTGTTGATGAGTTTATGTTATGCGTTTCAATTTATGGTTTTGGTAATATGGAGCCAATTTTAAAAAATAATGCAATAATAGGTGCTTTAACGAGATTTAATTTCAGTTTGTTAAATAATTAAAAAGAAAAAGTTTAATTAATAAGATAAAGACTGACATTGTAGAAACAAAAGAACAAATACTTAAGGAATTAAAACGAAAATTATCAGAAATTTATTTTGAGAATCATTAATTACTGATATGTATAACATAATTAAATATTTAAATTTTCATTTAAAAAAAAATAAAAAAATAAAAACCCTAAAAAAATAAAAAAAGACTTAATTAATATGACTGAAACAGTTGAAAAACAAATAGTTACTCCTTATAATGTTAGTGGATTAGTTGACTATAATAAACTTGTTAAAGATTTTAATGCAGAACTATTAACACAAGAACAAATTGCAAGAATAGGAGCTATTACACACAAAGAACCTCATATGTGGTTAAGAAGAGGATTATTCTTTTGTCATAGAGATATTAACGCTGTTTTAGATGATGTTGAAAAAGGAAATAAAATATATTTATATACTGGAAGAGGACCTTCAAGTGATGCTTTACATCTAGGACATTTAATACCATTTATTTTTACAAAATATCTTCAAGATGCATTTGATTGTCAATTAGTAGTTCAGTTAACTGATGATGAAAAATATTTATGGAAACCAGTAACTATTGCGGATACAGAGAAATATGCTATTGAAAATATTAAAGATATTATTGCATCTGGTTTAAATCCAAAGAAAACATTTATTTTTACTGATTATACATATATGGAACGTATGTATCCAGTTGTAACTAAAATTCAATCAAGAGTAACTTTTAATCAAGTTAAAGGAATTTTTGGATTTCAACCTCATGATAATTTAGGTAAAATTTCATTCCCTGCTATCCAGGCTGCACCTGCTTTCCCTGAATCATTCCCTCATTTATTTGGTAAACAAAAAATAAGATGCTTAATTCCTTGTGCCATAGATCAAGATCCTTACTTTAGAATGACTAGAGACCATGCAGAATCTCTTGGTGCTTATAAGCCTAGTTTAATTATGTCAAAATTCTTCCCAGCTCTTCAAGGATCAATGGGAAAAATGTCTGCTTCAGATCCAAATAGTGCAATCTATCTTATTGATACACCACAACAAATTGCAGATAAAATCAATAATCATGCTTATTGTAGTGTTCAAGATATTGAAGAGTTTAAGAAAAATGGAACTAATGTTGATGATGATGTTCCTTATCAATACCTTCGTTTCTTCTTAAATGATGACCAACAATTAGAGAAAATTAAAAATGATTATGAAAGTGCTCAAATGATGCCACAAGATGTTAAGAATATTTTAATTCATCAATTACAAGAATTAGTAATGAATCATCAAATAGAAAGACAAAAAGTGACAGATGAAGTCATTAAACATTTCATGGAAATAAGAAAACCAGAAGTTCAATAAGAAGAATTTTAATTTTAAATTATTTATTTTATTCTTTTTTTTTGTTTAAAAAAAAAGAAAAAATCAAAAGTAATTATGAAGTAACTTTGGTTAGAATTTCTTCTTTTCTTTTATTACTTTTTTTTCTTAAAAAATGCAATTGTATTGTTTTTTTTTTTCTTTGTTTAGAAAAGAAGTATTAACCCTCTGAAGTAATTGGATAATCTTTAAAAAGTTAGTGATTGGATTGACTTTAAATGAACATTTTCTTTCTTTGTTTGACTTTATCTATTGCTATTGCAGAAACCTGTACCCGTCATCCAGTTATTATTATTCCTGGAATTATGGCTTCAATGCTTAATGCTAAAATAAATATCCCTAAGAATGTTGACTTCTGTGATAGAAAACTTGATTGCGATAGATCTAAAGATTGGTTCACATTATGGCTAAATCTGTTAGATGGAATTCCATATGTCAATGATTGTTATATTGCTTATTTAACATGTCATTATAATTCAACTTCAGGTAGAATGGAAAATGTTGAAGGAGTACAAATAGAACCTCCAAGATTTGGATCTACTTATGCCGTAGATACTATCTCTCCATCATTCCCATTAAAGACATTTTCTCGTGCATTCCATGAAGTTATAAAAGGATTACAAAAAATTGGATATAAAGATGAATTTGATTTGTTCTCTGCACCTTATGATTGGAGGTATTATCATCATGATGAATATTATGAAAAAGTTAAAGAGTTAATAATTAAAGCTTATGAAAATACTGGTAATAAAGTAGTTTTAGTTTCACATTCTATGGGAGGATTAACTACTTATATTTTATTAGATAAACTTGGCAAAGAGTTTTGTGATAAGTATATTCATAGATGGGTTGCTATGTCTACTCCATTCATTGGGACAACTATTGCTAATGATGTTGTTCTTGCTGGATATAATATGGGATATCCTGTTTCTAAAGAATTAATTAAAAAAGCAGCAAGAACATTTGAGACAGTAGCTATGATGGGGCCTATAGGAGAGTATTGGGATCAAAATGAAGTTTTAGTAGAATTAGCTAATGGCAAGAAATATTATCCAAAAGACCAAATTGAGTTATTTAGTCAATTAGAAGAAATGAAACCATTTGCTAAAGAAGCAGTAGAAAATTCATTTGCTCCATATCTTAAGAAATATAATTCACAAGTACCACATGGAGTAGAAATGCATTGTGGTATTACAAGTGGAATAGAAACTGCACATAAAATAACATTTAAAGGGGATACTTTTGATTCTAAATCAACTATAGAATTTGTAGATGGTGATCAAGAAGTTACTTTGAACAGTTTAGAATATTGTAAAAAGATGACAGAAAACTTTACTAATTTAGGTAAATATACTCACCAAGGAATGTTGTTAAAGAAAGAAGTGATTGAATATGTTAAAAATCTTGCTTGTGACTAAGTTCTTAGTATTAGTTTAATTCAATACTTTTCTAAGTTGTTTTTTAATTTAATGAATGTAACAGCTAAAACGAAAAAGAAATAGAACTTAAAAACAAACTAAGATGCAACGACCAATCACTCAATTCATAGTTATTAAACCTAAGAAAGATGGAGATAAAAGTATTGGACAAGAAATTAAGGAAAAACAAGAGAGAGAATTTAAATTATTCAAACAAAAAGAACGAGAAAAAATGCGAATTGAATTACAAAAAGAAAAAAATAAAATGGAAGTAGAAGAAAAGAAAATTGATTCATATCAACGATTAATTGAATTTAAAAAAATCAAAGAACAAAAGCAAAGAGCTTTTGGAGTTGGTTGTTCAATTACCAAAGATATTTATTTAGGATCAGTAGAAAGTAGTAATAATCAGGCATGGCTAGATAGTGAATGTATTAATGTAATTATTAATTGTACTTGTGAGTGTAGTAATGAAGAAGAAGAAGGAAGAGAATATTATAGGTTGCCAATTAGTAAATACCATAATACAATTAATCCTTTTGTAAAAGAGGTTTGTGCCTTGATCAACTTAGCTCATTCCAAAGGAGAAAAGGTTCTTATTCATTCATTTGATGGAAGAAATAGAGCTCCTGCATTATTAATTGCTTATTTGATTCAAAATAATAAAATGAGTTTTATAAATGCATTTAATATGGTTAAAACAAAAGCATGGACTTTTGAATTATCTATGGTATTGGTCGGTGAATTGAATGCCCTTTCAAGTCAATTAGGATTAACTTCTATTAGTGGTATGACTGCTTCTCAATTCAAACAAGACCCAATCACCCGTCGTGCATTAGAAGATGCAGAAGTAGAAATAGCTGATAGAAAAAAGAAATGGGAATTTTCTCATAATGTAATTGACTAAATATTTTTATTTTAAGTATTATTATACTCGTTGTTATTCAAAAAGTGAGTCTTGAGATGAGTGAGAAACCACAAATTAATAAAAATTGCCATGGATATGAATATTATAAGAGTCAAATGGAAATTTATAAGAATAATAAAAGAAAGCAATAAGAATAAATGAAGTAGAAAAGAAGACTGAAATATAAAGATAAGAGAAATAAAAAAGAATATACAAAGTGGAGAATATAACAAAAGCATTTAATTAAATGTTAATAAAACTGTTCTTCATTCAATGATTAATAAATATTAATAACATCATACATCATTAAAATGAGTAATTTTTTTTGTTTTATTTATTATTTGGGCTTTCTTCTTGTTTTATGAATAAATCATTTTATTTTATGTCAACTTATTATTGTCTTTTCTTTCTTCTATCTGTTTATTTCTTCTTTTTATCTTCTTCTTTGATTTTTATTTTAATTTTAATGAACTTCTTCTTTCTTTATTTCTTATTTTATGATGAATATTTCATTATCATTATATTATTATGTATAATTTCATTTATTATTAATATCATCATTTATATCTTAATCTTGGTTTTCTTAATTTCTCTATTTCTTGTGGTGAAAATATTTTAATTCCTTCTTCAAAGAGTCTTTTCAAATATTCTTAGTTTTATATTTCTACTATTTCTTTTTATTTATTTATTATTTGTTCTTTATTTTGATATTGCTTATATCTTCTTTATGTTTTATTATGATAATACTGTTTATTTGTATTGAAATTATTGTTTAAAGTATTTATGATAATGAAAATAAATAAAATGATGAGTGAAATGATTCATAGCTTCAGTGTTGTGATTGTTATGATAATAGTTATAATATGATAATGTTTAATCTGATGACTAATGTATCTCTATCTATCTAGATAATACATATTTCACTCATTATTCTATCATTTGTATTCCTTGGTCGATGTGAATTTCTCTTTCTTTTGTTATTGGTTTTTTTATATTATTGTGTTTATTGTCATTCATCTCCTTTTGGTGAGAATGATGAAAAACTAATACTAAAAACAAAAGATGAGAATGAGAAAGAATAAATAATGGAGAAATAATGATAAGGTTATCTGAAAACAATGAGATAATTAGGATAAAATGAAGAAAGGAAGATATAAATCATGTCAAATACTAAATAACAAAAAGATGAAATAGAACCAGAATAAGCAGAAAAGGATTAATAGACACAACAAGAAGAATAATATCAAATAATAACCAACAATGAGATAAAAAAAGTTTAACAATAAAAGACATATAAAAACAGAAAATACACTGACACTAAATAAACAATAATGACAACATCAACAATATTGAATAAGAAAATGCATGAAACTATACCATTGAAAAATAGAGAAATAGAATTAAAGCATAAGAAGAAATGAATATAAAGAATAATAAAAATAAACAAACAATAAGAAATGAAAATACAATAAAACAAAGAAATAGGATAAAAAATAAAGGAATTGACTTTGAATAAATTAGTTAAATATAATAGCGAAGTAAGAATAAAGAAAATATGATAAATAATGTCAACATTATTTCAAAGAGCATATTGTAAATACCGAAAAAGTAAATTAAACAAAGAACAAAAAAATGAAATTAACAACATCAAAAACATTAAAAACATTGTTATTAAAAACATGAAAGATGCCATAGAAAATTGTCTTATTACAGCAAAACATACAAAATAGAACTAATTGGTAACATCAAAAAGATAGAATTAAATTTTTTACAACCAAGCACAATAGAAACTAATTCTATTTCTACTTAATTGACTTTATTTAGTTTGTGTCGTTGGTTGTAAACTTTATCTATATAATAGAGATGATTAAGAAGAGTTTTAATACAAGTAATGGTTTGAATGAGAAATAATACTCCCCTTTATAAAAAAAAACAATATCTTATCACTTTTAATTTCTTACTAAAGAATGTTGGTTTGTTTTGTAACTTTTTAACTGTTGTTATATTCCAATTAAATACACATGTTCCTTATTTCAAACAATGTACAGTCTGATTAAAATTATTTATCTTCTTTTAATGGTTATTCTATACCAATACTTCAATGAATTACACTTCCTCATTTGAAGTAAAATAGAATCAAACAAAGAGAGTAGACATGTTCCAAAATTATAAGTCTAACAACTGAATTTCGTAAATTAACACTCACTTATTTCTTACTATAGTTTGCTTATTAAAAAAACAATTAACGTTAATATTTTAAACCAGAAAATTAAGAATTATTGAGAAATAGATTTAGACTTAGAAATTCAAAAGAACATCTGGAAATTCAACTCCATCAGGAAGGTCGCTTCCGTCATTTAAGCAAACTGATAAAGACAATGTCATTGTTTCATTCTTAAAGTCTTCTCCATACATCTCTTTATAAATTTCAGTAAACTTCTTGGATAAACGAGCTTGTCCACTAGGAAGATATGAACAATAGAATAACTTATTACCAACAGTGATAGAATCAATTTCAATTGGATATTTCTTTGATATAATATCACATAATTCTTGTACTGTACAATTTCCATCAAATTCTAATTTATCCCAAATAGATACTTCAAGTCCATCACAAATTTTTGTCTTTTTCACTGCTTCTGGTTCAGTAGCATCCATATATCCTATAGCTAAATTTAAGAATGAACAATGATATGCTTCTAATGGTTTCTTTTCAATAACCTTCAATAATTCAATACATTGTAATCCAGATACTACAGCTGTAGTAGTAATCATTGCTGGTATAATTTTTCCTGCAATTAACTTTGTTTTTAAGAAATCTGCTGGTTTAATACAATAATTCTCTGCTCTTAAATTACTACATGCTGTTATAAATTCAATATGATGATTATTATCATCATCCTTTTCAAATTCTATTGGATTAACTTTTGGAATTTCTTTTCCTTTTATTTCTTCACTAAGTTGTTTAATTTCAGCTTCTGGTTCTTCTGTTTTCTTTTCTTCACTTGTATATTCTTTTAATGAATATGCATATTTAATAATTTCTTCTTTACTCAATTCATTTTTAATCCCATATATTTCTGCTCGAAGAAGTGATGCTGAAATAATAAATTCTTTTGCATATTGATTATCAATATTAAATGGATAAATATGTGGGAATCTTTTTGGTGCATGCCAAAATGGTATTCCTTCATCTGTAATTGTATTTTCTGGGAAATTAGTAATAAGTTTTTGAATCGTGTTAACAAAGTTTATATCATATTTCTCTCTTGCCCATGCAATACAATCTTTTAAACTATGTGGAACTTTACTGACTCCATTTTCTACAATCAATTTTAAATTTTCTAATAAAACTAATGGACTTTCTTTCTTTAATGATTCTAAATAACTTTCTCCTTGTTCCTTATAATTTTTGACTGGTTCAATTTCTGTTTTAAAGAATCCTTCAAATCTATCTCTTGCCCATTGAATTGTATGATCAATTTCATTGGGGAAATTATGAAGTGTACACATTGGAATACTTTTTTCTTCTGGGTCTCTAACTGATCCTGTAGAATATGATTGTGTGATATGTGGAATAATACTTTGTGTATTTCCTTTAGTTCCTGTTGTTCCTCCTTCAATCATAGCAAGTCCATATTTGACACATTGTGCATCACAATACATTCTAGCTTGTACATTATCCAATGCTGTAGTAACAGCACTTAATGACTTGAAGAAGTTTTTAGTAAAAATGTTTTCTGTAGCTTCTCCAACTCGAAGTTGATAATCCTTGATATGAATTTCTGGATTCATTATTTTAACTGCTTCACTTGCAACTTTCGATTTTGATTGATTGATGTTATTGTTTCTGAACAAGAATTGTCTTGACAAATTGGACTTTTCAATATTGTCATTATCTGTGATATGAATCAACCCTTTTCCACTACTCAATCCCATCATTGCCCATGTCTTCAATACTTCACATCCAATAGCTCCTGATCCAACAAGGAAAATTGATAAATCTTCTATCTTTTGTTGAACAGTTTTACCTATAATATCAATTTGTCCTGAATATCTTCCATTATCCTTAAATTCTTCTTTTGGTAATTCTAAATAATTGTCTGGAAGAATTTCAAGACAATCATAAAACATATATTGACAATATGGTGTATATTTTCCTGATGCTGCTTTTAATACTTCTTGAGCTGCAATTCCTCCAAATGCTGTGTCTAATGGTGAGAAAAATCCATTGTTACAATAACAGAAAATCTTAATAATATTTTCATCTAAGTCAATGTGAAGTTCTTCAACAATACTCTTAAATTGTTTATAATCTTCTTCATCATGACTTTTTGGACTTCTTCCATATTTATCCATAAATATCATTAATCCATGATATAATGTTTGATAACCTCTTAGTCTTTCCATTTTAGACATATTAGTAAATGTAATTTCTCCTGGTTCATTTAGTCTTTCTTTTAATGGTTTATAATGTAATGTAACAGTAGGTTTAACTTCTGTAACTTTTCCTCCTTTAATGTATTTACCATATTGACTTAAGTCTCCAATCTCAATTGAATATGCTGTTCTTTTAGTAATTTTAAATGTTTTTCCTCCATTTTCTGAATAATTCAATCCAGGTAATCCACTAAATTCATCAAGTTGAACTTCATTTCCAACATCTAATGTACAGAAATTTTCATCAATAAATTGAATAGTGTTTCCAACAACTTCATTAACAATATAAGTTAATGGTGTCTCACCATTTGAATCAAAAACAACAAAATTATCTCCAAAATCATTAAAGATCATTGTAAATGGTCCTCTATTAACAGCATAAACCATTTTAACATTATGTTTTCTACATAATTCATTAATATAAATAGACTGTTTTTCAGAAAGTAAATAACAAAGAACAATAATATCATAATCATTATATAATGTTTCATCTGTTAATTCTCGTTTTTCTACTCTAACAGGAACATTATTGTTTAATTCTTGGAATTGTTTATATGTTGATTCACTAATACAATGTCCAATATGTTCTTTTCTTAAAAAGAAGTTTGTTCCTAAATCAGCTAAACATGCATTTCTATTATCTAATAATCCAACTGATTTAACAGACATTAATAATACATTCTTTGTAATTTCAGCACCCATTCCATTTAATCCTGCAATTAATACTTTTGTATTCATCATTTTAATTTGAGCATCTTTTCCAATAGTAAATAATTGTCTTGACAATACGGCTTCATCAATTTGTTGTGTCATTTCTATTTATCTAGTTGTTTTATCTTCGTTTTAAATAGTTCTCATTTTCTCTCATTCCATTTTTAGAATGACGTTTTTGTTTTTTAATTCATTAATTCTCATTAAATAGTTTTTTTTACTATTAAGAGTAAATTGTTTCAAAATTCTGATAATCCCCAGAACTTAAAATTAAAAGAAAAATGTTATATATAAATGTTATATATAACATAAGAATAGAACAAGATTAATAAGAAGATAATAGTATCAAAATAATAGATAAAAAAAAAGAAAACCCTAAAATATAAAAAGGTAAAAACAGAAAAAAGAAGATAACCGGAATGGACGCCAAGCAACAACGTGGTGAAAAGAGACAATTCGGAAATAGAAGAGGAGGAAGAGGAGCACCAAGAGGAAGAGGAGCTAGAAAAGATGGAGCCTCAGATGGATGGACACCAGTTACCAAGCTTGGAAGATTAGTTAAAGACGGAAAGGTCAAGAGCATTGACCAAATCTTTGAATTTGGTATTAAAATTAAGGAATATCAAATTGTTGATCATCTTCTTCCAGGTCTTAAAGAAGAAGTTATGACTATGCAATCAGTCCAAAAACAAACTTCTGCCGGTCAAAGAACCAGATTAAAGGCATATGTTGCTATTGGAGATCACAACGGTCATGCTGGACTTGGAGTTAAATGTGCTAAAGAAGTTGCTGAAGCTATTAAAGGAGCTATGATCCAAGCTAAATTAGCTATGGTTCCAGTTAGAAGAGGATATTGGGGAGCTACCATTGGAGAAGTTCACACAGTTCCATGCAAACTTACTGGTGCTTGTGGTTCAGTTCGTGTCAGACTTGTTCCAGCTCCAAGAGGAACTGGTATTGTTGCAGCACCAACACCAAAGAAATTCTTAATTCTTGCAGGTATTGAAGATGTTTTCACTCAAACCACTGGACATACTAAGACTCTTGGTAACTTTGTCAAAGCTACTTATGATGCTGTTAGACAATCATATGGATTCCAAACAAAAGACTTATGGAAAGTTGGAGGAGTTAAACAATCACCAATGGACAAGTATGCTAAAATTCTTGCTGAATCCAAGAAGAATTAAATTCTAATCCTTTTTGTTCTATTTTTTTTTATTTTTCAAGATAATTAATAGTAATTAACACTACATTTTCTTATTTTATAAATTGAATTTTGTTTATTTTAATTAATAATTTATAACTTCACTTACATTACCATAACTAATTTATAAATTATCTTAAAGACAAAATTACTTTCAATACTATTTTCTATATTAACATTTGTCTTAATACCTTCACTTAATTGAATTTTTTTAATACCTTTATCTTTTAAAATTGTTTCTATTTCATATTTATATTAGTAATTCATTAATATATCATTTTTAAATTCATTTTGTTAATTTACTGAAATAGTAAGTTTGTTGTTATTAATATTCTTTTATTACCATCAATAATTCTTGTTGTTAATTTAATTATTTGCTATTTCTATTTAAGTTTATTACATCATTTCAAGATGATTGACTCTTTATTTTTATTGTAACATATTGATATTTTTCATGACATTACCTCTTGTATTTGTGTATTTGTTGGTTATTGTTATAAAAATTAATTTAACATTCAAAATAAAACTTTTCATAGAGAATAAAGAATAAATTAAGTCATTCAAAGTTTCAAAAATTGTGGTTTGAGAATAGTTCTATCTTCTTTCATTAAGCTTTCCATTGGTTTCCAAAATTGAATATCTCTTCCATCCCCAGATGTACCAATTACATATGGTATTTCTGGATTCCATAAAGCATCAAACACTTCATTCAAATGTCCAGAATGTCCAAATAAAAATTCTGACCCTCCATCATCAGCATCATTCGATGTTTGATCTTCTCCTACTTTGCTCATATCATAGATTCGTACCATATGATCTTTAGATGCTGTACATACAAATCCTTTATTAATAGTACTAAGGCAACAACAATTAATTCCATCTTGTGGACCAAACAGATGACAAAGTTCTTGATTTGGTTTTCTCATATCCCAAAATCTAACAAACCCATCAATTCCCCCTCCAGTAATAAACAATGTTGAATAATTTGGATCAAATGAACATGCATTAGCATCTCCTTCATGTGTCTCTTTAAATTCTATCTCAGTCTTTAATGTACGATAATCTGTAATTAATGCTCTCCCATCTTCTCCAACAGATAACATAATTTCACTTTGACTATTCCAACATACATCATTTATAGAGTCATGTATATTCTTTATTGAAATACCTTCTGGTACTTCTGTATTAAATATGTGAAGATTCCCTTCTTCACATACTGTAAATGTCCCTAAAAGAAGATTTGACCAACAAATACCAAATCCACCTCCAGCAGTACGTTTGCAAGGTTGTGGATTAGTTTCATTAAAGTTATAGATATAACAATTCCCATCTGAAGATGTTGTTACACAAACGTTTTTGTCTTGTGGCATTGTTCTTATTCTTCTTACATCTCCTGAATGTGAAACTAGTGCAATTTCATCAATACGATCATCACAATCAAATTCACCAACCATTCCATCTACAAATGGAGATGGTTTGACTGTTCCTAATGGAATAGAAGTAAAAGCTTTAATTACAAATGCATTTTCTCCATTAGTTCCATAAACAAACTCTTGTTTGGCAACATTATTATTTCTATCTACAATATTTCCCCAATCAAATGTAGTGCTATAAGGAAATGACGTTTCATAAGTAGTTAAAAATGAATAAAGATAAATAGCATTTGACTTCCAAGTTTCGTATTCACGAGCAATTTTAGCAGCCTTTTGTTGGATATTAACATCTTCTTCTTCCATTTTATTATTATCAATATCTTCTTCCATTAATTCTTTCATTTCTTTTTTTTCTTCTTTTTCTTCAACAAATTGTTTTAAATGTTGTTTAGTATCATTTGCAACTTCTTCTATTATTTGTTGAAAACTCTTTGATGTGCTTGGTTGTTGTTGTTGTGTTTCAATTGAACATCCATTTGTATTTATGTTTAAATCATTACCAAGACTTACTGGCTGTAAACGTTTTCTCTTTGTAGCATTAGTGTCATCCATTCAAAATAAAGATGAGTTAATTAATGAGATGATTTTTGAAAGAGTAAGTAATGATTTGAGAGAGAAAAGAGTAATTGAAAAAGTCATAAGAATAAGACTGGAAAATTGAGAAAAAATGGCTAAAATTTGAAATAGATAAAATTGATAAGAATAAAGGATAAAAACAGGAAGAAAAGAGTATTAAGGAAGAACAGACAGAATTGAGAAATAGTAAAAAGTATAAAAAAAAGAATAATAACAACCCTAGTATAAGGAACTATAAAACCTAAAAACTAAAGTAAGTAGAACTCGGATCGATGGGAGCTTATAAATACATCAACGCCCTTAATAGAAAGAAACAAAGTGATGTCTTGAGATTCCTTAGACGTATTAGATGCTGGGAATTAAGACATCTCCCAAGAATTCACCGTGTTGCACGCCCAACTAACCCAGAAAGAGCTAGAAGATTAGGATATAAACCAAAATCTGGATTTGTTATTTACTCAGTTAGAATTCACAGAGGAAACAGAAAGGTTAGTGCTAGAAAAGGTATTGTTCACAGAAAACCAGCTTGCCAAGGTATTCATAAGATTAAGAGAGTTAAATCACTTCAAGCCATTGCAGAACAAAGAGTTGGAAAACACTGTGGAGCTCTTAGAGTTCTCAATTCCTACTTCATTGGACAAGATTCAACTTACAGATTCTTTGAAGTTATTCTTGTTGATCCATTTAATGCTGCCATTAGAAACGATCCAAAGATGAATTGGATTTGTGCTGATAAACAAAAGAGAAGAGAAGCTAGAGGACTTACTTCAGCTGCTAAGAAGTCAAGAGGATTCACCGGTAAGGGAAGAAGATATAACAAGATTGGTGCTGGTGCTCGTGGTAATTTGAAGAGAAGAAACCTTCTTCAACTTAAGAGATACAGATCTTAATTCAATTGATTATGATATTAATATTTTTCTCTGTTTTTAAGAAGCAAATATCATTTTATAAAAAACTACATTTATATTTTTTAATATCCAATTAATTATTTTGTGTATGTTGTTTATTATTATTTGTTAAATAAAAAAGTACTTATGAAACAGATGCAAGTGTAGGAATTAGGTTAGTATTATTTTTTGAATTAGGTAGAAAGAGCGTAGTTACTTTAGCAGTAGTCTTTGCTTTTTTGGTTTTAGTATTGTCTCTCTTCAATAATACCATTCATACAAAAATTTTATGGGTAAACATTTCTTTCAATATCTTAGAGGCTTATGTGAATGCTTTCAAGGATCTTTTAAGTTTCTTTAATCATTGATTTGAACATTATTTGATTGTTTTTATTGTTGAATACACATTAAAAAATAAATAAAACAAATAACAAAACACTTTTACTTAAGCATGTGGTTTTTGTTTTTTATTAGTCCAAAGACCCCAAAGAGAAACACCAGCAACACAAACAACTTTGAATCTAACACCTGGAATATCTCCGACAGCATGTCCTCTTCTACCGAAACCAGAAATTAAAACTTCATCGTTTTCATTGACATAGTTAAGTGAACCATCACGTGGAACAAAAGCAGTGATTTTTTTACCATTCTTCAATAATCTAACTCTGACACACTTTCTAATACCTGAGTTTGGTTGTTTGGTTTCAATACCAAGTTTTTCTTGAACAAGTCCTTTGGCATGTGAAGCAGTTCCAAGTGGATTACACTTATATCTGGTAACAAGCTTTCCTTTTTTCCATTCTTTATCAGCCCATTTATTAGCTCTTCTTTGAGCAAGCATTTTACGAGCAGCATGAAGACCCCTAGCCATCACTACTTGAAAATTAAAGAAAGATCTAGGGTTCTTTTATTCAAAATTTATAAAATAAAAAACATTTTATTAGGGTTTTGTTTTTATTTTTGTTATTTAATAAAAAAAGGAGAAGATGATGTTTATCACAAGAGAATCTAAGAATTTATTTAATGGAAAGTTATTATCAACCTGACAATGTTTGGTTGTTTCTTTTAGTACTGATTTTATTTAAAATGAAATATAAACTTATTGATTAGTTTGAAATTTCAGAATATTTACAACAAATCCAAGTATTAAGAAATAGACTTCAAGAATTTCAAGAGTCAAATAAATTATTTGAAGAATATATCAGCGAATTAAAAAATGAACAACAACAATATGACATTGAAACTACAAGTCAACGAAGAAAATTAGATTTATTAAAACAAGAAATAGAAGAAAAAAAACAAATACTTTTTGAATTAAATAATTGAAAGATTATTGTTTTTAAGTTCAATAAAAATAATTAAAGAGAACTGAAAATGTAATATTAAAAAAAAAACAATGAATGAACAAGTAGTTTTACCAAAAAGAGAATTAGGAGTAATTTCATTATTAGCAATGATGTATGTATCTTGTATTGGAGGTGCGTATGGAACAGAACCAATTATATCAAGTATAGGACCTTTATATGGAATTATTTTAATGTATTTATTACCATTTTTTGTTCAATTTCCAATGTGTTTATTTACAGCAGAAATGTCACTTTCAATTCCATCTAATGCAGGATATATTACATGGTATTCAAGTGCATATGGAAGTTTTGGACAATTTATAACACCATTTGTTACATGTTTATCATTATTTTCAACATGTTTAGATTGTGCAGTATATCCAACATTATTTGTTAGTTATGTTTCACAAAAATTTATAACACCAAATGGTTATCAATATTTAATGAAAATTTGTATTATTTTATTTGGATCATTTATAAATTTTATTGGAGTTAAATGTGTTGGAGTTGTTTCAATAATGATTATTATAATGGTTATACTTCCATTTATTCTTTTTATTTTTACTGCAATACCATTTATGAATTGGAGGAATTTATCAACATATTTACCTTATAATCATATAGATTTTTCTACTTTTTTTAGTGTAATATTTTGGAATTTAAATGGTGTTGAAAATGCTGCAAATGTTATTGAAGAAGTAAAGAATCCAACAAGAAATATACCATTGTCATTATTTTTATTAGTCGTTTTAACTTCATTTAGTACTGCAACACCATTAATGGCAGGAGTTGGATTAGATTATCAATGGCCAAATTGGAAAGAAGGTTCATTTATTCATGTAAGTGAATTATTACAAGCGGGTATTTGGGGGAAAATAGTTTCATGGCTTTTATTCATTGGAGCTTTATTAACTTCAACAGGACTATTATTAAATGGAATGTGTTTTACTGCACGAAGACTTCAAGGAATTGCTAATTTAGGAATTAATGATTTTATTAAGAAAGTATTTGGAAGAAATAATAAATATTTTGGAACACCTGATACTTCTATATTATTAACAATGATAATTACTATATGTTTTGCATTTACAACTACTTTTAATCAATTAGTTGGAGTATCAAGTGCATTAAGTGCATTATTTTTAATTGGTGATTTTATTACATTCTTTGTATTAAGAATTAGATTTCCTTATTTGGATCGTCCATTTAAAGCTGGACCAACTTGGTTAATGATTTTATTAAGTTCTCCTTCAATATTATTTTGTTTATTTACTGTCTTTTATGGAATTACAACTGATTTAACAACAGTTATTGTAGCATTAACAATGATTCTTTGTTCATTTATAGTATCATTCTTTTTTGCTTTGTTTAGTTCAAAACAAATTGTTCCTCACCAAAATATTGTGAATTATCTAAAATATGGATATAAACCATTACCAAGACATAAAGAAGTTATTGTTATTGATGAACATAATAATTAAATTCAAATTTATAATTTCTATTTCACTTAAACATCATTTAACAAAGTAATATTAATTAAAAATATAAACAGTAAATTTATTTTTTTGTAATTTAAATATATTTTTATTGATTTATTAATAATTTATTACTTCTTCTCTTTTAAATTTTGATATTTTATTTATTTATTTCATTTTAAGAATATAAAATATTAGAAATAAACTTTCTTTCAGACATAAACCATATTGAAGAAACTGAAATAAACACTTCTCAATATGAAGAAAATTCAATTATGGATATTATCAATTAATTGACCTTTTTTTATTATTTTATTTAAAAAATATAAAAACTGATTCTCAAATAAAAAAAAAAGAATAAAAACAATGAATTTAGTTAGATAAATAATGAAAATATTTTTTTAATAAACAAATAGATATCATAAAAGAAATTTATTTAAACTAAAAAATTAAAACAAACAAATAAAAAATTTAATCATAAATTTTAATTTATTCTGTTTTTGGTTTTTCAGCAACTGGTGCAGCAGCTTGTTGTGGTTCAGGTCCAGAATTACCTTTGAAGAAGAATGTTAAGATTAAAACACCAATCATAATAAACATTCCATACTTTTGGAAGAAAGTCTTTGGTGGAATAATAACAGTTCTCTTACCAACAATTAATCTCTTTCCTGATTGTCCATAAGTACTAACAATGAATTTAGGGAATTTTGGATGTGGAATAATAACTTCATATGTATCATTTTCAAATTCAACTGTTGATTGATATACTCCTAATGCTGATGTTTCCTCAAAATCTGCACTGAAAAGAACATTCTCATTAATAAAAACTGTCATTGAACTTCCTTCTGTTTCAATTCTTCCAATTGGATCTTCTTGTACTCCATCTATAATAGGAGAAATAGATATAACTCCATCAATAGTAGTTATATTGTATGTAAGAATATCACTTGGATTTTCATAATCTCCCATGTAATATTCAAATGTCCATTCACCAAGAACAAACTCTTCACTTTTCATTTCTGTTTTTGGATTAGTAGCAAAACAATAAAGAGCAAATAATAGGAAGAAGAAAGTTCTCATTTAATTTTTTAAGTTCTTTCTTCTTTGTTTTTTTTTTTCTTTTAACAAATTATTTTTTTTTTATTCATTTGATTAATTTTAGTTTAACTTCTTTTTAATATTTTGTATTGACGATGATGAATTTTCTATGTTTTTTATGAATAAATTTAATTTTATGTTATATGTAACATAATTTAACTTAATTCATAAAAACATTCACTAACTAAACTAACATTAAGTAAACTTTGAATTTGAGATATGACAACTTTTGATACTCAAAATATAAGCGAAGAATTACTAACAGAATTAACTCAGGTAGTGTTAGCACATAAAAATAAAAAATATGAAGAATTACATTACTTAGAAATAAATATTGAAGAAATTAAAAAATTTAATGAAAAAGCAAAGCAGATTATTGAAACTTACCAATTAAAACAAAAAGAAAATGAAGAATTAAAAAAACAAATTTTAAATGCTAAAGAAGAATTAAAAAAATTAAAAAAGATGTAAATAATTGAATGTTTACATTTGACCACATTCAGAAATGACACACTGAATTTTAGGTTGATACTTTTCATCTACAGCAACATTTTCTATCATTCTAACAATTTTCATTCCTTCTATAACTTGTCCAAAGATAACATATTTATTATTAAATTCTTTTATTGAAGAACATGTTATCATAAATTGACATCCATTAGTATTTGGTCCTGAATTAACCATTGCTAATAATCCTGGTGCAGAATGTTTTAAATCGAAATTTTCATCATCAAAATATTCTCCATAAATTGAAATACTACCAGTACCATTTCCCTATTATTTATATTTATTATTAATGCAACTTTAATTATTCTTAATTATAAAAAACAAACATTGACTATATCCCCTCCTTGAATAACAGTATTTTTTATTACTCTATAAAAGCAACTCCCTTTATACCCAGTAGGTTTTCCATTATAAATAAATTGACCAGTACACATCTGTCTAAAATTTTCTACTGTTTTAGGACATATCTCTCTAAATAACTCAAATTTTATCCTACCAATTAGTCTATCTCCAACAGAAATATCAAAAAATACTATTGGGTTAATTGGGTCTTGAAAGGGATCAGATGTTTGCTGCATAATTAATTGATAAAGAGTTTTTTGTTATTAATACTATTTTTGTTTTTCTGAAAAGTCAGTTATATTTTTAGAATGACTTTAATTTTTAATTAAAAAAGTTGTAATATATAAGAAATTTATTAGAACAATAAGAAAGTACTAACTCGATGAGGTTTGAAAAAAAGATATAAAAGAACTTTGAAATAAAATTAATCATAATGGATTTAAAAGAAGCTTTTGAAAATAAATTAGAAATTACAAATACTCCTTCTAAGTCTGATCCTAGAAAGTTTAATGTTACCGTTAATTGGACTGAACCAACTCAACTTAATAATTCTTATATTATCATTGGTCTTTATGCACATAAACGAAAGGACGATAAAAATTATATTACTTATGAATATGTAAAAGAAAGTCAATCTACTTACGCATTTAATGCTGATGTTCCAGCTGGATATTATGATATACGTATTTGTACATATTCTGGAATGACTAGATTTGCTGTTTATACTCGTGTTTGTGAAGTTTCAAAATATTTTGTTGGAAAATATTTTGCTGAAAAACCTGTTGATAATGATTTTACAGTTAAAGTAGAAAGAAAACAACAAGACCCAGAAATTTTAGTATCAATCAGTTTACCAGCAGAAGATGGAGATTTTATTGGTATGTTTGAGGCTTCATGTCTTAGTATGAAAGATAACTATATGATTGGATTGCAGCACACTATTTTTGGTGAAGGTAATCTTCAACGTTATTTTGATATTAATTTGAAAGAGTTAGGTGATACCACAGGAAAAGAATATCAAATAAGGTATTTTAGAAAAGACTGTGAATATAAAAATAAGCTTGATATTTCTAGAGTTCCATTTGCTTTTTCTGAACCATTCAAACTTTAATTTTTTTTCTTCATCACGTTTTTGGTTTTCAATATCAAAACATTCAAAGCAATAGTTTAAATTTGCTTATGTTTTATTTCTTCAACAATTTTAGAAGAGAACAAAGTTTTCTCTGAAGCTCAAAATGTTTGTTTGCACAATAATTAAAAGAAATACTTTATTTCTCTTAAAAATGTACAATCTTATATAATTCTTGTGAAATGAAGAGAAATTCATATCTTAATAACAAAGATAAAAATTTTGAGAAGAAATGGAAGGACAATTTGACAAATAACAAATGATGTTATATTATTGTATTTGTTCAAAAATATTGTTATGAATGTGTAAAAAAAAAGCAAAAGGAAGTGTGGTTCATAGAAAAACATATGAAGTTATGTTAAGATTTTTCATGTTAAACTATGTATATTTTTTTATTACAAAAAGAAAAATTAATAAAAAGAACTATAAAAATAAACAAGCGAATGTCAGTGACTGATAAGATTCATGAAGAAAAGAAACCAAAAAAAAAATGGGATGTTGTTAATGAGGACTTTCTTAAATTATTAAAAGAAAAAGGTCAAAATATTTCAATTGCAATTTCTGATCCAACACAAGCACTAATAGTTGTTCCTCAAAAAGTTGCTATTGCAACTATAGGAAGTAATGATTTAGAAGATCTTTTAGCACAACAAAAAAAAGGAACTTTTGAATATTCTAAGAATATTTGTATCAATCACTTAGATCAAACATTAAGAACTTGTTTACTCAAAACATCAACTCATAAACATCTTCAAAAAGAATATAATATACTTGTTTGTGTTAAAGGAAATTATCAACCACAATTTGAAGAAAAGGAATTTGATCCAGATGACTCTTCAACGTATATTAATAAATGTGGTCAAATTCCATTATATTTATTAGTCAGAGGAGATACTGAAAAAGAACTAAATCGTGGAGTAAATGCAATCAATGAAATTCTTAATGGAACATTAACAATAGAAATTTATCCACCACCATTTAAAAATGAAGAAGATAAAATATTATTCTATAAAAAAATTATTGGAAAAGATCATCAGAACATTCAATATATTGAAAAAAAAACTGGAGTGCAACTCTTGGTTAAAGGTAGTGGTTCTGAGGAAGTTTATAATGATTCTATTAAGCCATTACATTTTGTTATTGTTTCTAAGGTCCCCATTGCACTTTTAAAAGCAAAGAGTCTTTGTGATAACTTAATATCACATATAAAAGATAAATGGTATGAAGGAAAGAGGTAAAGTTGTTTTTTTTTCAATTTAACTATTAGTTATCTATTATAATTTAATTTACTATAATAATTAATACTATTACTTATTAACTAAATAATAATAAAAATATAGTTAATTTATAATAAAATAGTTGTAGGGTTATAAAGAAAAAAGAACTTTTAAAAACAAAGGAATCAATGGTTTGTTTATTACCTCTTTATTTCAAATTTGTTTCAATGAAATAATTGTTTCAATTACTTAATTCTTTAGGCAACAAGATTCAGACAAACTCGTAGAAGAAGAGGACATGTTTCAATGGGTTATGGTCGTATTGGAAAACATAGAAAACAAAGAGGAGGAAGAGGAAATGCTGGTGGACAACACCACAGAAAGACATGGTTCACTACATTCCATCCAGACTACTTTGGAAAACATGGAATGAGAGTATTCCATCTTAAAGCTAATAAATACTATTGTCCAAGTATCAATGTAGATTCATTATGGAGCCTTGTTGGTAAAGATATTCAAGCACAATACAAAAATGCTAAAGTAGGAGAAGAAGTTCCAGTTATTGACTGTGTAAAACATGGTTATTTCAAGGTTCTTGGTAAAGGATTCCTTCCAAAACAACCAGTTATTGTCAGAGCTAGATATTTCAGTGAAAAAGCTCAACAAAAGATTAAGGCTGTTGGAGGTGCTTGCGAACTTACTGCTTAATTGATTTCTTGTTTTCTCCTATAATTTCCCTTTTCTGTTATTCAGAATACAATAGTTATTTATTTTTTGAAATAAAATAATGTTATTAAGTTACATTTTGTATTATTGTTGAATAGAAATATTAACTCAACTCTTACTCAAAAAAATTTATTACTATTGTTAAAGACAAACTAAGTTATTATTTTACAAGCAAACTTAGAGGTCAATTAATGCACCACACCCACATTAAAACAACAACTTCCATCTGGTAAAAATACAGCATTTTAATGAAAATAGTAAATATCATCAATACTTCAATAATATTTTTATTTTTTAGAAAATAGAAAATGAAAGTATTAACATGAGTTATTTATTGTTTTTTACTCTGTAGAGATCAGCTCTGTCACATCATCGATACATATTAGACTTATGAATATGTTTAATTGTGATGGAAATAATTAACATAATATCAATCATAAGCTTAAATATTAAAAAGTATTTATCGTTTTTATGTTTATTTATTTTATTCTTACTTATCAATTAAGACATATTTCTACATCACAACAACGTTATGAAAATAACATAGAAATAATTGTACCAACAAATAAATTTATATGAAATTGTCATAGATATAAATATAATCATTATCAAACAAAACAATATTCAAAGTCATGTTATTACATTTTGTCATATTAATAATTACTATAATCGATACTTATTTAAACACAAATATAATAAAAATCAAAGTAATTAGTATAAAAACAAATACCATAATACAAATGGAATGTTTAATCAATAATATTATGAGAATAATCAAAACAAAGGAAAAATTATAATAAAAGATATTATAATAAAAGACAAGTAAAGAAAGACAAAAGAATAGAAATTGTAAAACATAGTTGAAGAAAGGACAAAGAGAAATGAAGAAATTGAAAAAGTAGTGATAGAGAAAATTGGTAATAAAGAAGAAATCCTCCTATAATTTGAATGAAATGGCAACGAAAAAAGCAAATAATTGAAAAAGAAGAGAATGAATGATATAAAAGAATAAAAATAAAGTAAGAAGTTTGATATGATGAAGAAAGAATAAAAGTAGAAAGGAGAGAATATAAAAAGAAAGAAGATAAAGTGTAATAAAACAAAAGAGATGATAAAAGAAGAATAGAATGAAAAAAATAAAGGATGCAAATTTTATTGAAACAAATAAAAAAGTGCAATAAAAAAAGTGCAAAATTTATTGATGCAAAATATTTTGAAATAAAAATAATTCATCATTTGATATTATTATTATATTTGATAATAATTTATATTATATATTAAATACATCATATTTCTTTATTATTTATCTTTTCTTTTTATTATTTCATATATTAAATTATTATTCATTCATTTATTATTTATATTTCATTTATTAAATAAAATGAAAATGAAATTGTAAAATATCAATTAAATATTCATAAATAATAATGTATTAATATTTAATAATTGAAATAACAAATAATAATGTAACAATAATGATATATTCAATATATTCTTTATTTGATTTGTTCAATATTAGATTATTCTATTTCATTATCATTTCATTATCATTTCATTATCATTTCATTGTCTTCATTATTTTATTTCATTATTTCATATTCATTTATTATTTTTTAAAATCAAATAAACAATAATATTGATATTCATTCATCATATTAATTTAATATAATAAATATACACAACATTTCAGAATAAATATTGAATATTTAACATTGAAAATATTGATTTATTCAATATTTTATTCAACATAAAATCAATAAAACATATATTTTGATAATACACAAATGAAATAATAAAGAAATATACAATACTCAAGAATTAATAAAAAAGAAATAAAAAGAATAAATGAATATAAAATTGATAAATAATAGAAGAAAGAAATAGAAAAACAACGAAAAACAAATAATATAAAAAGAATATAAATATATAAAAGAATAAAAATAAAGTAGAAGAAGAATATAAAAATAATAAATCACAAAGATGTAATAAAAGAAGAAAAGAAGAAATAAAAAGTGTATTTTTAATGTA
>NW_001915053.1:0-6161 GCF_000208925.1 Entamoeba histolytica HM-1:IMSS
TTGAAATATTCACTTCTGAATAATAATAACAAAATAAAGATAAACAATTTATTTGTTTTTCTATTTTCTTTATTTTTATTCATTTAAGCATCATTGAATTAATTAAACAAGAATATTACAATCATTTAAATAGTATTTGTTGATTGAATGTAAATATAAGGAGGAATATAATATAAATAAATAGGATAAATAAGAGATTAGTTTGTCTTTCCCAACTCTCGCACAATTGAGTAGCACAAATCCTGGTTAACGCCAGTGAAGGCTCCCAAAGCACTGGTTGACAATAAACACTTCGGTGTTACCCTCTGCTCTATTGCACAACCGCGGTATTGATACTCAACTCCCTTCTCTCTTATTTATCTGTTTTTTTCTTTTCTTTTTTTTCTTTAAATATTCAAATCATCACAATTCATCAAACAAAACAAAATATAACAAATAAATATTAATCAATAAGAAAATATGAAACAAAAATAAATTAACAAAATGAAATATGAAACAAGAAATGAATAAACAAAAATGAAATAAGAATGATAATAACAAAATAATATAATTATTGACATTTATTTATATATTCACATTTTGTCAATGTATTCTATTCTTTTTGTTTTCTTTTCTTCTTTTTTCTTTATTACATATTTGTTTATGTTTTAAATCTTCATTTTTACTATCATTATATATTCATTCTTTTTTATTTTTTTATTTTTATAATTTATGAATAAATTATACATTCATTATCATAACTAGATTGATTTTATATCATTCTTCTTATTTATAATTTATAATTTATTCTGTATTTCTTTAATTTATTAAATAGTCTGTTTGTCATATTTTCATTTTGTATATAGTTTCATCATTATTATATGATTTTTACTTGATATTTGGAATATAGTATTTCATATTCTAATTTCAGTATCATTTTATTAATCATTATTATAATTAATTGTAATTAACACATTTTTTGATTTATAGAATGAGTTTGTAATGTGTATTTTCTATATTTTATTCATTATTTCTTTTTATTTACTCATATTTATTATTTCTTTTTATATCTTTTCATCTTTTTTCTTTTATTAAATATGTGATAGAGTTGTTGTATTATTTGTATTCCATATATTGTTTATTTCTTGTATATTTATCATTGTATTTGAATTGATCATCATTATCATTATATCATTCTTTTACATGTTTAAAGTCTTTGTTAATTTTTATTCATTTATTATTTTTATCATTTATATCATATTCTTGATATTCATTTTGTATTTCTATTATTTTATTCTATTTTCCATGATTTCATTTTCAAATACATTCTACGTATTCTTTTTTTAACTTTCATCAATTCATTCACTCTATTATTTCTATTTTATTGTTGTTTATAATTTATTTCTATAAATATTTCAAACCATACCGTGTTAATTATTTTTCTTATTTCTTTGTAGTTTGGTATATTTAATCTTTTTTTTTTCAGATTCAATACAATATTTATTGTCATCTTTTTGTTATAAAATCAATCTATATATTTTGTATCATACTATTAATGTTTTGTTATATTATGTATATTTTTTTAACTCAATTGTTTATTATTTCATTTGTTCATTTTTATTTATTTCCATTACTTCATATTTCTTTTCATAGTTATTTTATCTTTATTATACAAACTTGTATGTTATTTATTATTTCTTCTACAATACTCTCGTATATCATTATTCTTTTATTTTGTTAATATTTGTTTTATTATTCTTCTTATGTTATTTGCATTTCATATATTCTTTTGTTTTCTATTTATTTTCATTTCTTCATTGCAAACTATTTATTATATTTCTATATTAATACTCTTTGTTGATTTTGTATAACTCCAAATGCCTTTTATTTATTCTCAATGATTTATTAAAATACTATCATTTATTGGTATGAATATGAGAAAATCAATCACTTCGCATTATTCATATCCATCATATATCATTTTTCATTTTATTAAAATTATATATTATTTATTTTCTTTCATCTCCTATTTCTTATTTCATTTGTATCTTCTTGTATGTTTTAGTATTTATCTATTTTATTAACAAATTAATGTTTTACACTATCATATTCTTTCATACTATCATTATATTTTTATATCTTTTTTAATTCTAATAGTTTGTTTGTAATATTATCGTTTAATTAAACATTCTTTGATTAACATAATAATCTTTTACATTAATTTGTGTTACTATTATATGTTTTATTCTTCTTTAATAAATATTATTCATTTAAATGTTCAATAAATGAAGTAAATACTTTTAATATATAACTTAATCATGTATTATTTTGTATTTTTTATACCTTATTTCATAAATTCATATATTCATTCATTTTAATATTCCATTTTTTATCTCTATCCATCTTTAATTTATTCATTATTTATTTCTTTTATTCATCATTTATTTATCTTTCCAAACTGTTTATGTGTTTTCTTTGTTTGTAACTTCTATTATTTCTTATTTGTGTTTCTTTATTCTCTATCTTATTATCAATACATTCAATAACCCTGGAAAAAGGAGGAAATGTCTTTGAAATTAAGAATTAAATTCATGCTAAACGTAGTTAAAGGAATTTTCATATCTTCTTTTAAATAGAATATTACATAGAGACGTTGAACTAGATACTTTCATTATTGTATCACTTGAAGATGGTATTGAAGTTAATTGTAAACTAACAAAGTGTGGAGCATCAAGAAACATTAAATATGATGTTGACAAAGATGACATTTATAAAAGGAATAATAATATCAAAATACATTGTACCAGAGGTGTTAAATCGAGAACATTACAAAATATAGTCAGACATATATTCATGTTTAACAAGAGGTATGCAATAAATCAAAAAATTTCTGATAAAAAAGGAGAAGAATATAAGAATTTTCATAATAAAAACAAGTCAAAAATAAACTAGTAATAATTTTAATAAGTAAAAGGATGTTAAGTGAGGTTTAAGAAAAAGATAAAAATAATTAATCGTTAATATATAATATTTTTCAATAATTTTTACAAAACAACAAAGAATAATAATCCCATAAAATTTTACTTTTATTTTTTGTTAGTAAACATAATAGCATTAAAAAACACTCAAAATAAGAAGCACTTTGACTTTGTTTTCTTACTTTCTTTAATATTAACATTAGCTTTTCCAGAAAGTTGTTTTGAATTTCCTTCTAATTTTTTAACAACTTCATTGATTAAATAGTTAAAAGCTTCAGCAATGTTAGTATTTGTTTTAGCACTAACTTCCATAAAATGAACGTGCTGACAATTTGCAAATGACTGACCTTCTTCAGTACTAACTTGTTTTGGCATATCACATTTATTACCAACTAATAGTCTAACTGCACTTCCAGCAATTTCAGCTTCAGTTTCAGCTAACCAATTTTTTGTACTTTCGAATGTCTTTTTATCAGTACAATCATAAACAATAATAACAGCATGAGATCCTCGATAATATGATTGTGTGATTGTATGAAATTTTTCTTGACCAGCTAACATAAAATATAAATGAGTTCTTGTAAAAGAAACATTAGAAGATAAAATAACAAACCTGTGTCCCACTAAATGAGTTAATTTGATATTTCTATGAAATGAAATACTAATGTCTTATTTGGTTTGACTATAATAATAAAAAGTAATCTTTTCATTTTGATGAGAAATCCTCGAAGATTTATAGTCTTAAAAAACCATTTTTTTAAAGAAAGAAGAAAACTAACAAACGACTTGAATTTTTAATCGTTTTCCGTTTACTTCCATTTTTTTAACTTTAAAATCAACGCCAATAGTTGCAATAAATGCATCTGTAAAAGTATTATCAGTATATCTCAAAAGCATTGCTGTTTTACCAACAGCTGTATCTCCGATAATAAGAAATTTTAACAAATAATCCCAATCTTTTTTCTCAGTCATTTTAATTTTATAGTTCCATCACTTTATTATTTTTTTTCAAATATTTGAATATTCTTCTCTGAAAGAATCTTCTCTTTTTTCTATTTTTAGTTTTTGTTTTATATCACTTTATTTATCTAAACGTTTTTGAAATTAAACAATAACGAATTAAGGAAGATTAACTAGACAAGTTGTTTCAGAAAAAGTCCTATTTTCTTTTGTTGTACCTCCTTTTCTTTTACCACCAAGAAATTTTTGTCTCAGTTCTGGGTTATAAGTTTCACTCCATGAAATAGCTGTTGGAAGATGTTGTTTATAAGATTGATTATTTGGAGAAGAAGGAAGTTTAGAAATAGGAGCAACAAAACCTTTAGTTTCTGGAAAACCATGAAAACTACAGACATATTTATTTGTTTCTCCTTTTGTAGTTTTCATTAAGACATGAGTTAAATGACTAGAATGAGGTTTGGTAGTATTAGATTTTGATAAACCTCTTTTATAAGTCTTTTCAACTTGGCTCATCCTTTCTTCTTGTTTCATCAATTTATTTTGTTGTTTATAACTAACTTTAGCTAATTCACAAAGCTTTTCATCTGAAAGGAGAACTTTATCAGTTTTCATGAAGAAGATACATTTAAGAGTTTCAGGACAATAATCTCTAAGAATTAATCTTCCACAATAATTACACCTAAACCATTCAGTATGATAAAAATATCCTTCAGAAAATGAACAAGGCTAGTCGTGTTTTATTTCTTCAAAACAAAACTTACAATATACAACATTTTCTAAGTTGATTTTTAATTCATTCGTAATATTATCAAGAGTTTCTAGTGTATATTCTATTTTTGAATAATCTTTTAATAATGAACATAATGAAGTTAATTGAAGTCCTTGTTGAATTTGTTCTTCTCTGTCTTCAAAAAATATATAACAACATTTGACTTTGTTCAAAAGGTTTCGTGAAAGTATAATTTTCTACAGTAATCTGTTTTAAATATTCTTCATATTTTTCCATTTGAAAGACAGCACTTTGTTTTTGAGAATCAAATTTTATATATTTTTGATATCCATCAAATATAGAAGCAAAGAATTTATGGAAGAAACAATAAAACAGTTCATTTGAATTTTCATCTAAATTATGTAGAATACAAGTTCATGCAACTTTTAAAAAAGTAGTTTCATTAGAAATAAATACTAATGGGAAATTTAGTGGATGGTTATTTAATAATTTACCATTGTCCACTTCAAGAACAATTGTATCATCCATTTTACCACAGTCTTTATATACATTTGGCAAAAAATTATTTTTTACTCCAATTATATAAAGCATAGGTGCAGCACAATATTTCAATAATGAAAGTGGTAAAACAGGAATATATACATGTTGCAATTGGAATGAAGATATTAAAGACGTAAATACAATAATAAATGTTGATAAAGATTGAATTGATTGACTTACAAAAAGAAATTTTCTTTCGACCAGCAAATACCCAATAAGATCAACAAGTGCTGAAGCACCAAATGTTTTTAATAATATTGATACATCATAGTTAGAATGATCATTTAATTCATCACTATTAATAACTTGATAAGGAAAGTAATGAAATGAAATATTTGATGATACTTCATTAGCCAATGAGATTAGTTGAAGACAAATATCATCAAGAAATTATTTCATTATTTCTATTGATAATAATTGTAATTTTTTAGCTATTTTTAATATTTTTTTCAAATAAATATGTTAATGGTTTTATTCCAATAATACATAAACATTCTGCTTCTTCAAAATGTGGAAATATTAACCAATATGCATATTTTCTTGTTCCATTTACATCTGCTAACATAACCGTAAAAATTTCTAGAATTGTTGGTTCAAATAATAAATTTCTTTGTGTTAATACTGTTTTACCTCTGAAAAACAAAATGGAAAAACCGTATTTTATTGATTAATATATCATACAATATGTTGGTCAACACACTTCTCATTTATTTCCCCCATCAACTAAATTACATCTTAATAAAATGATATATTCAACCAATCTCTCTCGGATATTGCTTATTTATTAAGTTTTTCTCTTTTTTTCAATAAATTTTATTTCATTCTTTTTCTTTTATTTTTTTTTCTTTTCTTTTTAATAATCCTCAAACACTTTTCTTCTTTTTTTTTTGAACTTATTTTCCGTATTTTCTCAATAATAATATCTTAAGATTATTATTTTATCTAAAAACGACTTGTATAGTTTATTATTATAC
>NW_001915053.1:6261-13915 GCF_000208925.1 Entamoeba histolytica HM-1:IMSS
TAATTATTACGAAACTTTTAATCTTTATTCACTTCCGGCGAAGATATGATATCTTGAATATCATTTCTACTAACGAAAGTGAGAGCAATTTGAGTTTGAATTTCTTGATTATATAGAATAATTAAATAAATTCAAACTTGATATTTCTTGTCTTTATTAAATAGATAAGTACAATAACATAATTAACATAATTAAATTAGAATTAATAAAGTGTATTATCTTAATTTTTTCTATTTATCTTTAGTTTCTAATTCATTTTTACAAAGGTTTTAGAAAATAAGAAGATTAAAACTATTTATTCTATCAATTAGTTGTGTTGATATTTTATGTAAAAAATTAGAATTATAAGTCTTAAATCAATAAATGTTTATTTCATTTTTTATTATTGTTACAAAGGTGATTATTATTACATCTATCATAATAATACATAATTATTATTAAGTTTTAACAAAATTTCTTTTTTTCTTTGCTTTGATAAAACTATCTAGTTATTAATGGTGTTTCATTTCATTGTTTCTCTTTGATTATTATAGAAATAATATTCCTTAATCACAACGTTTTTTTGATTTTTAGACTTTTTATTGGTTTATTTGTTTTAACTTTATGTTACTTTATTGTGTAAAACTGATGGTTTTTGGTTGTCTTTTCTCTATTCGTTTAATATTCTTTTGTATTTCTGATTTTATCAAACTCTTTATTGCATTGTATTTTGTAAATAAACTTTCATTTATAACTAAATCTTTTTTATGTTTTATTGTGCATTTTCTATTGCAATTCATGCCTATTACATTCAATTATTTAATAGTAAAAATTACTAAATTAAGTTTTATTTGATATTGCTTTTTTTCTATTTCACTTCACTCAGGTGAGATTATTTCCTTCACTCTCCATTGAGTGTATTGTTCATGAGGTACTTCTATATCTTTCTATTGTCTCCACATTATTTCATTACATATTTCATATCATTAATCGTTCTATCTTATACCATTATTTCCTTATCAACTATAATATTTTGTTCTTTCAACATTCTTACCAATTCTTTATTAACAAATCTATTTATTGTTATTACGATGAAGTTTCTTGGTAAGTTTTATCCATTTCTTTTGTTTTATGACTAAATATCAGAATTATCTTTTTATCATTTATAATTATCACTTTTCATATCATTTATTATTTCTTTTTGTTTTATCTTCAATACAAATGACTCGTCTTTTAGGAAATATTCACTTTTATTGACTATTTCATATTTCAATACATTAATTATTTCTTTATTTTCTATTCAAAGAATATTTATATGAAGAACAGTCAATAAATAAAAAGTAGTTAATTAAGTATGATTATATTTCCCTTTTATTGTCATTTGCTCATTAGGGATTAATCTTATTTTTGTGTTTTAAGATTATTTCCTCATCAATTTTCTACTTATTCTTTAGTTTTTCATTGTTGAGAAATGTGATTGTGATTTTCATTTCCTTACTCTTTTCATTCTTGTTTTAAGAAGAAAAAGCATATCATTACTTCAATATTATTGTTGGTTAGTTTTTCTTTATCAACGACAACATGTACATCCTTTTCTTTAATACTACTTCATATTATTAAATGTAATTATATTATAATATGTAAAAAATACTATTGTCTTTACAAATATACACTCTTTTATTATAATAAATGATAGTCTATCAGAAATAATAATCAATACTATTCTGGTAATATTGAATAAAATACTCTAAATAAATGCAATATCATAAAAAAAGACACGACAATAACTGATGAAACAATGTCTTTATTCATTTTAATTTTTGTGTAGTGTTTCTGGTGTTTCATCTTCGGATTGTTTTTATTAATATTTAAAACATAAAATAACAAAATAAACACAAATAATCTAAAACAAACAAAAGAAAATCATTGATTAATAAAAGTAAGTTAATATATAATATTAATTATAATATAATTATAATAATAGGTTATTATATTTTTTTAATACATTCAACTTCATCTGTGTTATATTTCATAATATAATCCTTTACTATACAACTATTAAATATATTGTACTTTCAAAATTCCGGTACTTTTGGAGTAGAAATAAAATCTGTCAAATGTATATACTTTTCTTTGATAAGTTTTATATATACTCGTCTAACTTTATTAAGAAATTGATGCTTTCACATAATTTGATTTAAAAAGAAATTAAATACGCTTCTTCTAAGAGTTGACTGTCTGCCATTTTCTTTCATAGGGGCAGACCAAATAATTCTTACTTTGAGTCTTTTTTATGAGACTAAAAACATCATCAAAATGATGTCTCATTCTCTGTTTTTGAAATTTTTAATAAAATAGAAAATACAATGTTGATTGTATTTCTGATAAATAGCTTTTAGTTAATATTTTTGCTATTTGTCTTATTATAAATTTTTTTTTATTTCTTTAAGCAGATATATAATCTTTCATATGAGGATTTTTATTTTATTCTTTAAAAGTTTTTATTAATGACAAAAAATCCCCCAAAAAAAAGAAATGATCATTACATTAATCATATCTAAAAACCAAATATGAAGATAAAAGGTTCAATGAAATAAAGCTTAGTCATCGGTTAATTCATCAGGCGTTAGTATTATTTGATGTTGGTTCTATCGAATAACTTGGTTTCATTGGTACTCCTGATTGAGGAGAAATTGGCTTAGGTTGACCATACAAACCAAACCCTGGTTGAGAAGGCATTATTGGATTTCCTGGATTGATAGGTTGTATTGGTTGTTGTTGAGGAAAAATTGGATTAGGTTGAACATATTGACCAAATCCTGGTTGAGAAGGCATTATTGGCTTTCCAGGACTGATAGGTTGAGAAGGCATTATTGGCTTTCCTGGATTGATAGGTTGCATTGGTTGTTGTTGAGGAGAAATTGGCTTAGGTTGAACATATTGACCAAATCCTGGTTGAGAAGGCATTATTGGCTTTCCAGGACTGATAGGTTGTATTGGTACTTGTGAAGTAGGTAATGGTTTGGATTCAGGGAGCAAATGTTGGTTTGGGGAATTCACTTGAGGAGAATAAGAAGCAAAGGCATTGGGTTGAGCTGCACTTTGAGGCTGTGGATTGTTTATATGAGGAGGTATTCCAAGAGAAGAGCTAGCACCTGAATTTGGTATAGTGGTTTGTTTTAACTCAGAGAGTTCTTTTTTCAAACCATTGACTTGGTTTTGTAATTGAAGATTGTTCTCAGAAAGTTTCTTTAGCAAATAGTCGTGAACATTTAAGGATTGAATAATTAATTGCATAAATTGTTCTAGTGAAGATGTAGAATTATTAAATTCATTAATATATCTAATACAAGCGTCTTTTGTATTCTTATTATTTTCTTCAATACTTTGAAGGTATTCTTCAATACTAATTGGGTTCATGTTTATTTTGACTAATTCAGTTCAACCAGTCTTTAAATCTTCAATAAGAGTCATTCATCAAAAAAATTATAATTTTCTTATTTAAATACTATTCTTTTTACTAGTTTTTTCTTTAAGACATAATTTCTTTTAGTTAATTTTAGTTTTTAAATTAATTACAAAATAAACGTCATTCACCGTAATATAATAATCATTTGACTTTATTATTTTATTTTGTTTTATAAAACGATATTAAATTACTTAAAATAATAAAAAAATTATTAATTTTTGTTTTTTTCTTTTTTTTTTAGAATGAACTGTGAATAGTTTCAATCATTTTATAATGGCGAATATTAATTTTATAAATTTGATAATATTAATTATAACCATGTCTGTTTATGGAGCTGATGACTTTTGGGTTGTTTGGAGACAACGTGCATTTAATCGATGTTTGCAACTTAAACAAAGTAAAGAACAATGTGAGATTGTTGGAGATAGCATTGAAGAGCAAATGATGGAAACAATCTATCCGTTATATTCAAAACTTGATAAAACAAATGATGAAATAGTAGCTACATCTCTAAAAATTCCATATGTATTGGTTGGGCAACGAGTTGTTGATAAATACTTGAATTTACTAATTAATGAAAAGATTAAATCAGAAGATGAAATAACAAAACAAATGTTTTGGGAAACAACCACTTTTATTATGGATTGTATTTATGGGAAAGAAGGTCCTGTCTGGAAGAAGATTAAAGAAGATGCTTTCTGGGATAGAAAAGAAAGTAAAGAATACTTAAAATCAATTGGAATTGACTTGAGTAAAATTTCAATTGATGAATCTATTGAAAAAGAAGAAAATGAAAAAGAAATAGAAAAGAGGAAAAATGAAATGAAAGATGATGATGATTGGGGTGAATATGATCAATTTAAAGAAGAAGTGTAAGACATATTAAACTAGTGAATTTACTTGAAAGAAAACAGTAAAGAGAATTTAAAGAAAGAGATATATTAAAAGTATTTTTTTTTATTTATAAATTAATTTTTCTTTCTGAAGTATAGTTTTATGTTTGTACAAAACAGAATATATTCTCCTTAAAACAACAATATAAAGAATGATAAATATTTTATTACTTATTAAAATCAAAATAAAAGTCAGGATACAACTGAAATTAAAAATCATTTTAAGTCGAGTATCTTTGAAAAAAAAAATATTATTTCAATAGAAATAAAACATGTTGAAGAAACTGGTTTGCTCACTTCTCAATATGATGAACATATAAATATTAAGTTTATCATAATTGATTTATTTGTATTCTTATATAATTTTATCCAGACTATCTAAATAATAAAATATTAATGACAAACATCAAATAATTATTTTATCATCTAATATACAAGACCAACATAATGAAAGAATATCCTGTAATTAATACATCAAACACAAAAAGAATTAATTGAACCTCTATCCACTTTAAACTTAATTTTAAGTTTATTCATATAAAATTATTAAAACTAGTAATTTATTATTAAATATTTTTATGTGCTACAAGTTAGAATTAATAGTTGACTAATTCATATATTTGATGAGAAACTTATCTCATCTTTTGGATATATAGAATCTTTGTCTCATTAATTTGATATTTGGAGTTTTTTTAAAAACATTTTTGTTAAGAAATATGCCAATACTATCAATTTTATGTTATGTGGAATAAATGAAACCACCAGTAGAAAGAAAAATTGAAACCAAAATTCATTTGTCATTTTTTGGAATAAAAAATAAAATAAAACTGGAAAATACTGTAAAATTAAGAACGTTGCAATGTTAAATCGATTCATTGGAAAGAATGAAGAACCTTCAATAGATGAAACTCATGCAATTCTTGAGTCAAGAGTAACTGATTTAGATCAAAAGATTGTTGATTTGGATCGACAAATTCGTCAAAACATTGAAATGTCACATAAAACAACTGGTGCTGAAAGCCAACGATATAAACAGAAGGCATTAATGTTATTAAAACAAAAGAAACAACACGAACAACATCGGGACATAACTGAAAGACATCAAATGAATTTAGAAAATGTTCAATTCCAAGTAGACCAAATGAAAGATTACAAAAAAGTTTATGATGCAATGGCAGCTTCAAATAGACAAATGAAACTCATATCACGCCAATTTGATATTAATTCTATTGAAGATGTTCAAGACAGTATGATGAATTTTGCAGAAGATCAACAAGAATTTGGTGACATTTTATCACAAGACATCACAAATATGGATTTGAATGAATTAGATGATGGTTTGCTTTTATTTTTCTAATAACTTTTGTTTATAACACTAATTTTTTTTTAGAACTAGCTGAATTAGGTGATTCAATGTTTGAAGGAGATATTCAAATCCCAGAATCAGATGGGTTTGGGTCTGTTCCAATAACTAACGAACCGTTTAGACAAAAAGAAGAATCACAACCAGATGACAAAAAATTTGCAATTTAAATTTCTATTATTTATAATTGGTTTATTATATTTTTATGTTTCACTAAAATATAAGATTTATTATTAACAAACAATACAACCAGAAATAATCTGGTTATCTGCTAATAAATCCCCTACCAAAGTAAATAACTCAGAGATGCCTTTCCCTGTTGTTGAATTACATTCAACATATTTATCAATAAAATTACATTTTATTGTTGATTCAATTAATTCAAACGGAATCACTTCATGTTGTTCTCCACAATGACTTGCACATAATATCAATGGTAATTCTGGTCGGTATTTCTTTATTTCAGGAATCCAATACTGAACAACATTACTAAAAGTTTGTGGATGAATCAAAGAAAAACAAATAACAAATATATTACCTGATGAATAAATAATTTTTCTTAAATACTCATGTCCTTTTGAACTAAATGCATCTGTAATTGTTATTTTAACAATACCACAACGTGAATGGATATCAATACATTGAACATCTTCTAAAAGAATATGTGGATTTGAAGGAAATTGTTGTTGAATGAATGTTCTAATAATATTTGTTTTATCAGAATCATCATCTCCAACAAAAATACATCTTTTTAATAAATTATCTTTTTTAGATATTTGTTCGTGGTATGTCAATGATTTTTTCCTTCGTTGTAACATTTGTTCATGTAATTGTGGTCCTTTTAAATTCATTTTAATTATTTGTTTATTTTGTTCTTCATTCAATCCTGATAATTCTTTAATACTATATGAATGCTTATCTTCTTTATTAGTGTGTGTCTCTTCGTCTTGACTAGATTCCTTTTTCTGAAGATGAGATTTACAATAAAGGTATAATCTCTCTATCTCATTTATAAATTCATTTAACTGACTTTGCTCATTTATTTTACATGACAATTCTCCACAATCTATTCTGATTAGATTCACCAATTGAAATAATCTCTTTTTTGATTGAAAAATAATATCTTTTAATTTTAAATTCTCTTTTTGTAATTGGTTATAACTAGGATTATATTGCATTTAATGTTTAGAGTTTTGTTCTTTTTAATAACTTAAGTATTTATTAATGTAAATATTTATTTCTTTTAGCTTTCTTGAAATTGTCTTATTCTTGAGATTTTTTATTATCACATAAAATGAAAATTTCAGAAATGATAAGAAAAAATCTGATTCAATAAGATAGAAAAAGAGCAAAGAAAGATAATTTAGAAATCATAATGACTTAAATTAACAGAGCCTTAATATAGCCAGGAGTCTCTGGATCTTGGATATGTTTAGAAGTGAATCTTAACGTATCTAATAAGGATTTTGTAGTCTCACAAATGAGAGGATCTTCTTGGTTGTAATTTTTCAATTGCATAATACATTCTTTAATTCTAATTGGTGTTTTCTTATGGAAAGAACCTAATGGAGAAATAATATCATTGAGAATAATTGATCCTGTCATTACACGAAGACAAAACAAATTAGTTTCTACTTTAGAAAAAGTGTTAGAAAATACCATATCATTACAAGCATTAGCTAACGTACAAAGTAAACCAGAAATATTATCTTTTATTTCTTCATTAACACCTTTTGTAAATTCATTAACTGCTTCAGTAAGTACTTTCATCATTGGTGAAGAATAAGCAAAAAACATAGACATTTTATTAGCAGTTTCATCTCTAATTTTAATGTCACTATCCTTTTTAACTCCTTTCATTCTATTTAATGTTCTACGATAATATGAAAAATCATTTTGAATGGAAGAATTTCCTAATTTCTATATTATCAAATTGTAATACAAAGTCAA
>NW_001915053.1:14015-31689 GCF_000208925.1 Entamoeba histolytica HM-1:IMSS
CTTTTCTTATAAGATCCTCACACCCTTTATACTCACTAATTTCTTGAAGAATTTTAGATGACTTTTGAAGACATTGTTCTACTGAAGAATATAATTCTTGTTCTTCAGGTGAAGGGACAACATTCTCAAAGTCAATAATAATCTTTTCCCCTTTTTCTCCTCCTTGGAATAAAGAAAGAATTGCTCCCATTTTTGTCAATTTCAAGTTAATCAGTTCTCGTTTTTCTCCTTTTCTCTTTGTAA
Organism: Entamoeba histolytica HM-1:IMSS; assembly: GCF_000208925.1. NCBI lineage: Eukaryota > Evosea > Mastigamoebida > Endamoebidae > Entamoeba > Entamoeba histolytica. The sequence continues at coordinate 14,259 of NW_001915053.1, forward strand.
TGGGTTTCATTGAGTTAACCTTATTTATCGGGTTTTATCGAAGTAGTTAAATAAAACGAATTTAATTACTCAAAAAAAAACAAAAGTCAGATTTTATGATTATAGAATAACATAAAATTACTTTTTATATCAAAATAAGAAATATGTTATTATATTTTTTTTATATAACAAAATGAAGATGATACAATAATATAAAGAATAAAACAAATCAACATGAAGTACAACATCAAATAATCACCACAATTAGATGTTAGATGGATAAAGGAAAACTTTAAGGTTTTGTCCCATTGCTTTTGGTGGAAGGTTATGTAAGAATCTAGCTTTAACAACTCCATGATTTCCATGTGGTGCAACAATTTTACCAAAGATAGCACGAATAGCTGGTTTATTACTTCCTTTCTTTACATTAACTTTGTAAACATAAGCAACACGTTTTCCAATATAGAATGGAGTATCTTCTTTTGTATTTACTCCACTAATTTGAAGAAGAGCAACATTTGGGTATTGATTTCTTTGGGCACGTTGAAATCCCATGAAAACAGCATTAACGTGGAGTCTACACTTGGACATGTTTCTCAATTTACACAAATTATTAGAAACCCTTTACTTTTTTTTTTAGTTCTTCTCTTATTTATTTTATTATTAATAAATAATTAATATTATTTAGTAATATTTTTTTGACTAATATAAATAACAAATATTCAATTATTTCATTTTCTGTTTATTATGAAATTCATTCACAAAAAGCATTGATACCATTTTATTTATTCCTTCAATTGTACTAATTAATGGATCAATTGATTTAATTTCTTCTTTCATTTTTGGTATTAAATGAAGAGTATCTTCTTCTGTTTTATAACCACCATTACAACAGTCACATTGTAAAAGGTCATGAGTATCACAAATTGTATTTGTATTTAATTCAAATATTTTCATTAATTGTTCTACACTGAGACTTTTACCCATTTCTAAATGTTCTTCAATAATACTTTCACTAATTTGATTTTTTTGTAATTGTCTTTGATAAATTTTTTCTTCAATAGTTCCAGTACAAAGCATTCTATAAATCATAGCTTTTTTTTGTTGACCATCTCTCCATATTCTAGCCATTGCTTGTTTATCTTTTGCTGGATTCCAATCAGGGTCAAATAAAATAAGACGTGAACATCCAATAAGATTTAATCCAACACCACCAGCTTTACTAGATAATAATAATATATTATAATTAGAACTTTTATCATTAATTTTTTCAACAATAATATCTCGTTGTTTTTGAGAAGTTTTACCATCTAATCTTAAATAATTAAATATTTTCTTTTGTTTATATTCTTCTTCTTGTTTAAAATATATTTCAAATAAATCTAATGTTTTTGTATAATTTGATACTAATACTACTTTTTCTTTTGATTTTATTAGAATTTCTTTAATAAATTGAATTGTTATATTAAATTTATTTGAACTTTCTTCATTTAATGAAATTCCTTTAATACATTTTTCATCATTTTCATTTAATGAAATTTTTTCTTCTGTTAAATATTTTGAAATTAAAGAAGGATGATTACATAATTTAGTAAATAATTGAATATATTTTAAAGCACTACATTGATCTAATTTCTTCTTTTCTAATTCTTTTAACATAATTTTATATAATTTGATTTGTAAATAACTTGGTTTTATAAATAAAACAATTTCTGTTTTATCAGGAAGATATTTTTCATTAACTTGAGATGTTCTTCTAAGAACATAATCATTTAATTTATTTGTTAATTCTTTTGCTCTTTCTGTTCCTAATTGTATTTCTTCAATTGAAGCATTTCCGTCTTGTGCTTTTTGAATAGGAATAGCAAAAACTCTTTTAAATGATGATAACGTTCCAAGACATCCAGGTGAACAAAATTCAATCAATGAATAAAAGTCTTCTAAACCATTTTGTACAGGAGTACCACTTAATATAATATGTCGTGATCCTCCAAGTGCTTTTAATGAAGAATTTGTTTTACTCATTAAATTTTTAATTCTATGTCCTTCATCACATACAATTAGTCCAATTTTTGTTTTTTTAAGTGTTTCTACATGACTTCTAACTTGTTCATAACTAATAATTAATACTGGAATATAATCTCTTATAAAATCATTTACTTTCTCTTTCATTGAACTATCACTACTTCCTGTTTGAACAGAAATTCTTTCTACTCCTAACCATTTTTTAAATTCTTTTTCCCAATTCCCAATTAAACTTTGAGGACAAACAATAACTATTTTTTTAATATTACATTGTTTATATACCGTCCATATTAATGTAATTGTTTGAAGTGTTTTTCCAAGTCCCATTTCATCTGCAAGTATACATCCACATTCTCCTCCTCTCATAATACAATGATACATAAATTTAACTCCTTCAATTTGATGTGGTCTTAAAAATTTTCCAATATATGGATCAATTAAAATTGCTGGTTCTTTTTTATCATCAATACAATATGCAAATGGATTTTCTTTATTATATAATGAAACTTTTTTCTTTTTTATTGGACCATTTCCTAATGCTGTTTTTTTTAATTCAAATTTTGGTTGAGTTATAGTTATTGCTGTTTCATGAAGAAATAATTTTCCTGAAAGATATTGTTCAACTGGAACTTCTTCTTCTATTTCAATAACTTTTCCAGCAAGAATAATAGAATCTCCTCCAATAGTTTCTGGACTAATTTCTTTCATTATATTATTAACTTTTCCAATGACTTTATCTTCTTCATCGTGAATAAGTCCAATATTATTTGAATTAACTACGATAAATCCATCATTAAACGTCTTTTGTTTTTTAGGTGAATTTTTTGCCCACATGATTTTAAACACCTTAATAATATCAATTTTCTTTTTTTCTTGAGTAATAACTTTAAGTAAAACTTTTGGGTTTTTCTTTTGATTTTCTTCTTGTTGTTTAGGTTGATGTAATGGTTTTTGACTTAAGAGTTTCTTCTGGGATGGAGCACATGATCTTTTCATTTATCTTTCATCAGTTTTTCATGAGATTGTAGATTAATTCCTCAATGATAAGTAAATAAAATTATTATATTATAAAATATTATAATAAAATAATATTAATAATCTAAAGAATATTAATTCAATGATTGGTTTACCAGATAGTTGTTGTTGGTCAGTTTATCATTCTTTTAAAAATTATATAGAAGACTCTAAATCAATATTTGATGATTTAATTAGTGTTGCTGAAGAACATAATGTTGATGGAATATTAACAAATCATATTAATCGTTTAAAGGAATGTCAAAAATTAGTTATGATAAATCGTTCGTTTATTGATAAAACAATTACACTTTACAATAATAGATTCAAAACTAAAGAAGAAATTGATAACTCCCTTGATTTTCATTGTTGTATAAAACCAAATGGACATCAAGTTGATATGATTCAAAACATATTAGAACAAACAATCAGAGAATGGGGAGGTTTAGGAGAGTCTATTAGGAATCAAACATTTAGTCCATTGTATGATATTATTGGTACAGGAAAAACAGTATTAATACCAGGGTGTGGATTAGCTAGATTACCATATGAATTACAAAAACGAGGAAATAAATGTTATGCATGTGAATGTAATCATTTTATGTTAATGGTATTAAATACTATTTCAATAGCAAAAGAAAATGAATTTAAGATTGTTCCATACATTAATTGTACAAGTGATATAATTGACTCATCTAAATTAAAAATAATACATTCAATCCCTGATTCTGATCCCTCACTTTTAAAAGAAATTATTATAAGTGACTTTGATTTTGAAAGTTATTGTGAAAAAACAACAATTCAATTCGATGTGGTTTGTACATGTTATTTTATTGACACTGCATTTGATATAGTTAACTATATTAAGTCAATAAAATCAGTTTTAAAACCAAAAGGAATTTGGGTAAATATTGGACCTCTTCATTGGGTAAATGATTGTTATTCATCTCTTCATTTAAGTTTAGATGAAATATTTGAAATTGCCTTTCAAGTTGGATTTACAATGATAAAGAAAGAGATGATTCATTCATTAAACTATATCCCTCAAGACTATTTCACATGTCCTACAACATATAATCCTTGTTTATTTGTAATGCAAAACAAATAATTTATTTCCTTTTTTATTCTTTTTAATCTGTTATTAATGATGGATAGATACTTTTCAAATGCAGGAAATACAACAAATTTTAATGCAATGGCTTTGTGTAAAATCTTAGGGTTTTGTAAAGAAAAGCAAACAAACATAATAATTCAATGTCATACAATAAAAGAATGAATGACAATGTCAATAAATGGCAAAGAAATAATAATGGTAAACGATGTATCAATGAAAAATGGTTTAGAAGACGAAAAATACAAAGAAGAAAACAAATAAAAAACAAGATAAATACAATAATAATAAAGATTATACAAATAACAAATATAAATGGCTAACAATAAATGATATACACGAAATAATAAAAAGAAATAAAAGAAGAATAATCAATTAATTAAATATTAATAGAATTAGTTTCTATTGTTAATGGCTCAGGGGAGACTAATCCTGTTAATAAGTCTTCTTCTAGCATCTCTAAGGAGTATGTTTGGTTGTGATTGAAGCAGTATTCAATGACATTACATCATGTTTTTTATTACAATGTTTTTTACTTCTTTTTCGATGTCAATCTCATTTTTTATTTCTTTAATTAATTTAATACTTTCTTTATTTATTAATCAATTTATTGAAATTACTACTGGAGTTATTCTGACATCTTTTAGTTTTTCTATTTTCATTAGAATATTCTTTAATTCTTTATACATATTTCTTTTCTTCAAATACACTCAATTAATATTGTGATCAGCCACAATAGTCATTTCAAATAATAGACTAGTTTTATTCTTTTTATCTAATACGTATATCTGGTATTTTGTGATATTATCCTTCACTTTTAGGCATTATTTGTTTGTTCCATATCATTGTGATGTTTTTATATTGGAACATTGTTTAATATGGGGTTTTTTATATTGTTTATTTCCTGTATATTTTCTTATTAATCAATATGATGATGCCAATATTGTCATGTTTTTCCATTTGTGATTTATTATGATAAATACAAGATAGTAGAATGTGCTCTACTGTAGTTATCTTGTCTTTACAAAGTGGGCAGTATTTTAATCTTTCATTTTTCATTATTTTTGATTTTCTATACACACAAAATATTGCACCATCTTGCATTTTAGTTAATTGGAGGAATGCATTCTTTTTAATATTGATTGAATTCCATGGTTTCACTGTAGTAGTTTTATCTACTCCTTTTGACTCAAACCATCTTCTAAAATATCCATTAATTTGATGACACTTCCATTTTTTGATGTATTTATCAATAATTTCTTTATTTCTACTACTACTTCTTTTTCTTTTTTATTTTCTATTCTTTCATTTATTATTTCTTCTATTTTTGTTTCATTGATTTTATGAATTAGTGTTTTGAATTCTATTCCATATTCCATTCTTACTGTACCATCTATCTAATATGTTATTTCCTATTTCACATTCTCTGGTACAGTAGTACATCACTGTTCTTACTAATTCGATAACATATTCGTCCCTTATATTTATTAATCCTTCATTTCTTCTATAATGACATATAGACAATCTTTGGAGTTTCATCATTGTATTTTGCCTTTCTTAAATATTTTCTTATCTCTAAATCAATTTTGTCTAAGTTACCTTCCAATTTACAACTGATGCTGAATATCTGAAGATAGGGATTACTTCAGTGTTTATTCTAGTAATATATCTTCTATTACTACTTTCATCACTGTTTATTTCTTCCTTTTTCTTCTGATTCATTTTTTCTTTGATGAATTTACAATTGAAGGTGTCATCAATTTTATCAGACTGCCATATTCCTAAGTATTTATACAACTCCTCACCTTCAACTACGGGGATGTTTTGCATTCCATTTGGTATTTCTTTAATGTTTTTTAATACCACTCCTGACTTTTTTTCATTCATTTCCATCCCTATTCCACTTATTATTTCTTTAATTTCATTGTGAATTATTCCCATTTCTTCACTACTTTGCGTCATTATTCTCAAATCATCCATATATAATGTGTGATTTGATTTTGTGAATTTCTTTTCAATGAATTGAGAAATCACATTCATCTGAATGATGAAGAGTAGATTTGATAATGAATCACTTTGTAAAATTCCTCTATTTAATTTAATATATCCTAGATATTCATTATATTTATAACCAATGAATATCTTCAATCTAGTCATCATACTTTCAATTATGTCAATGATGATACCCTCTACATTAAAATATTTTAATGATTCAATTACTCATTCGTGGTTTACTGTGTCATATGCTTTTTTAATGTCATAATATGACTCCACATATTTTGGGTATTTTTCTTCTTTCTGCTGCTTTAACATATAACTATTAATTATTCCTTCTTTAGCAGGGAGAGATTGTAATTTACATCTCAATTGTTTATTACTAATTTTCAATGATTCACAATTCATGTTAAGTCTTCTGTGAATCTTTTCTTTTAATATGGAGGTAAATACTTTCATTATTACATTTGTACAACTGATAGGACGATAATTAGTGACATCATTCCTATCACTTTGTGGATTAATAAAGTTCTTCCACTTACCAGGTCTAATGGGATGTTTTCAGGGAAGTTTAACCATTCATTGAAGATATTGAGAATGATTTCTCTTGATGATGACATCCTTTTCCAGTAATACCCATGTATAGTGTCTATTCCTGGTGCTTTCCAGTTACTTATTTTCATTATACTTGAATTTAATTCATTTAATGTTATAATGACACTATCATAATTTCTATATCTTTCATTCCACGAGGTGATTTGTTTTATTTTCCAATTTTCTTTATTTAATATCACCTGTGTTTCATATAACATTTCCAATATTCTAAAGTAATATCGTTATTTGGGTATATTTCATTATTTATTTCTTCCTTATTCTAATTTTCTTGTTAGAATCAAACATGATTTTATTTGTATTGATTCTGATTATTTCATCTTTATTAAATTTAATTAATTCTTTGATCATTGTCATCATATATTTTAGGTACTTTATTCTTTCTAGTGCTTTGACTTTTATTCCTTCTTCATCATTTTCTTTTAATTTCATGATGCACTTTATTCTGTATAATTTCATTGACCAAATCTTCTAGTCTATTTATTTTATTTAGGATTTCTTTTATTTCATCAATTTTATCTCCTATTATTTTATTTTGGAGATAGAGGTGCATAACCATTGAAATATCCATATCATCTTGCAGATAATCAATTCTGCTTCCTGACCATATCCATCTATTATTAATTTCCATTATTAATCGGTCAGTTTCTTTTCTTTTCCAGTAGTAATTAATGTTTGAACATTTTTCTACTTTCATTTCTTTCACTTTATTGATGAGAGTGTTAAGATATTCATCATCAATTTCTGTAGAGTTATTCTTTAATATGATGTTTTTTATTATTGAATCACATTCTACTCTTCTATTATATCATTTACTTTCACTTTAATGTACAGTTTAGTATTTTCTTTTATTTTATGTGATATTTTAATATATTTAATATATTCTTTTTCATTATTGACATTGATGTTTGTCATTTTTATTATACTTTCTATTTGTTCCCATCTTAATTTCTTATATAATTTCTTATTTAACCAATTAATTGCAAAACAATACAACACTTCATTTAAAATTCTATTTCTTTGTTTTGTTGTATTTCTTGTCTGATTATCATCTCTTGTTTTTTGACAATCAGTGCTTTGCTTTCCTCTTCGATTTCAACTATTGTCTTTTTCATAGGAGTAGTTTCGTTCATCTCCATCGTTCCTGATGATGTTTTCCTCAGTACTGGTTGTGTATTTATCACAAGTGTCATCGTTTTCTTCTTCTCCAGTTCCTTCTGTGAGATAAAATTTACAATATCATCTTGTTGTTTTGATATTATTTGTTTTTGTGCTTCATTTTCTTTTTGTGTGTTGTCTAATTCTTCTCTTGTTATTTCTGCAATTTCTTGGTTTTTAATTGCAATTTCTTGATATTCAGAGATTTGTTTTTCTTTATCTCTTATTTCCTTCTTTAATTTTTTAGTATTTTCCTCTATCATTTCAATTTTCTTCTCTAATGTGTTTGCATTTTGTTCTAGCGTTTTGTTTCTCTTTTTTAGCTTTTCAATTTCTTCTTTCATTTCTTCATTTTCTTTTTCAATCTTCTTTTTATTAGCTTGGATACTTCGGATTTTTTCTTCTTTATTATTTACTTCTGTGATTTTCTTTCCTTCTATCTCATTTATTTTTCCTTGTAATTTTAAATTTCTTTCTTCTAATTTTTCATTTTCTTTCTTCATTTCTTCATAATTCGTTTGAATCTTTTTAATTTGTGTTTTCATTTCTGTAATTTCTTCTTCAAATTCTTTTTTAACTATTTCTTTTGCTTTTCTCATCATTTCTTCTGAGATGGCTTGTTCTTCTTCCATTTTTTCCATACTTAATTCTTTAAGTTTTCCTTGTAATTCAGTAATTTGATTTTTCAGAGCAAGTATTTCTTCTTTTTCTTTTTCTTCTTCTATCTTTTCTTCTTGTATTTTTATTATACTTTCTTTGCTATTTATTATTCTTGCAATTTTACATCTATCATTCATTTCTTTAATTGGGTTTTTGTTTTTAATTTCTGCTTCTATAGCCTTAATGTCTTTTTCCTCCCAATCTTTTGTTTTTTCTTTAAACTCTTCTTTAGTTTTTTCAATTATCTTTTTCTTTTTAATTGAATATACTTCTTGTTGATTATCATACCATTTTTTCCTTTTACCTTCATATTTTTTTAGTATTTCTTCGTATTCTCCTTCATTCCATTCACTTGTTATTTTTTTTATTCTTTCTTGTATCTCATTTATTGTTAGCCATTTGTATTTGTTATTTGTATAATCTTTATTATTATTGTATTTATCTTGTTTTCTATTTGTTTTTCTTTGTGTCTTTCGTCTTCTAAACCATTTTTCATTGATGTATCGTTTACCTTTATTATTATAATTGTTATGCCATTTATTGCTATTGACATTTCTTTTTTTATTGTATGACCTTGGATTTCTATGTCTTGTTTGCTTTTCTTTACAAGACTCTAAGGTTTTACACAATAGCCATGGCATTAAAATTTATTGTATTTCCTGCATTGAAAAAGGATCTAAAGATAAAAATAATATTAATATAAAACAAAAGAGAATAAATATAAAATGAAAATAGATATAAATGATAATAATATAAAATATAAGAATATAAAAATGATAAGGATGAATATTCAAATAATAAAATATAACTAAATAGAAAAGAATAACAAGAATAAAATCTAAATAATATAAACATAAAAACATAAAATAAGAAGAATATAATAATATAATAATATATAGATAATAAGAAGAATACAATGATATAAATAATATAAACAGAGAAATAAAAATATAAAAATACGATAGATAAATAACATATAAATAAAAGAATATGAATAATAAAAATAATTAAATATGATTCATCAAATCATCTATTTCATTAATATTTCATACAGAATACAAATGATTATAAAATATAAACATAAATATTTACATATTCTGTATTTATCATACTTTTTATTTTTTTTATTTTTTTTAGGAGCAAAATATAATAAATGGAAAATTCTATGGATGCAAAATATTTTGCATCTTTTTTCTTTTTTTGTAAATTATTTAGATACATTATTTCTTTGCTAATTTTCGTACCAGTTTGGCATTATCAATGAAGAATAATGAATATTATTTATCAATTTTATTCCTTGGTTAAACAAATACTTTTAAAACAAGTTAATTAAAACTTTCATTTCTTTTGGTTACTTGATTTTACCAGGGAAATATTCTTCTCATTTTTTCAATGAGTTTATCCATTGTTGATTTTCCTCCTTCTTTTAATTCTTTCCTTTTAGCTTCAAACTCTGCCTTAATTTCTTCTTTACTCTTTTTTGTTGTAGAATTTTTCATAATATCTTCTATCATTTCATTTGCTTGTTTAAGTTCTTTATATTCTTCAATTCGTACTTTATATCCTGTTTTCTTTTCTTCATTTTCTGTTTGAATTAATATATCTAAATATTCATTTGAACTGGTAATTTTATCATTTAATGCAATTTCAGACAATTTATTAACGCATTCGATAATTTCTATTTCCTTATCATAACAATCCATTTGAATTTTATAATACTCTTCTTCTAACTGTTTTAACATACTTTCTGCACTATCCATTCCTTTTTTACCTTCATTATATCTTTCAAGTACTTCTTTTGCTGTTCTTTGTTCTTTCTCTATTACATAATCAAATCTATATGATGAGTTTGCATGTTGTGTATAATGACATTTACATCCAGTACAATTTCCGTCATCACCAATGCACAAACAATTTATTTTCATATCTCCTGGAATAGAACAACTAGGATGACACGATTTATGACATCTCAAACAATTGGTTACATATTCTCCTGGTTCTAAGTCAACTTTAATTTGTTTTGTTATATCTACAGTAAAAGTAAAATTTTCATTATTTTTAACTTTTTCTTGATTCAAATAGAATTGTTCACATATCTGTTTTATTTCATCCAATTTCGATAAACCATTGTTTAATGATATTCTTAATCCTTCAATTTGAACTTTAATACGTTCTCTTCTCTTCAATACTTCTCTTGATGTCTCTAATGATATTCTTGGTAGTTTTACTAACTTTGAAATAAAGTCATCAAAATTCTTCATACCTAATTTCCAAAACATTTGTGTAAATTCATCTTCTGTAATATCATCATAAATAGCTGAATTATTGAATTTTAAATACCACGGGTTATCTATTTCTGGAATAATTGTACTGAAAATGCAATCTTTTGATTTTAATGCATTTATAACTTGCGGTGTTTTACCATCACAGAATGTAAGCATTGCAATAAAATTCTTTTTAACATCTTTCCCAAATAAGTTGATAATATTCCCAAATACATATTTTTGACTAGCTGTTAATTTTACATTACTTGATGATGCAACAAAACAAATAGCATTTAAATCAAATACTTTCGTTTCAAATGCTTTTTTTATTTGTTTAGTAATTTCTTTATCCCATGCAATTCCTCTTGTATCTCCAAATCCTGGTGTATCTATAATTTTGATTGGTGGTGTTCTTTTTGTTCTTTTAATATTATAAATTGAAACTTGACTCGTTTGACTTACAGACATATTTCCATACTGTTCTAAATGATCTTCATTTATAATTATATATCTAAAGTCATCTGTTATTTTAATTCCATATAATGCATTTACAAAACTATTTAATAATGTAGTTTTCCCACTTCCTGTTTCACCAACGACTAGAATAGCAATCGCATCATTCTCATCTATTTGATTAAATGGTTCATTTGGATATAAATATATTTTCAACTTTCCATTTTCATGACTTGTCAATCTTGTGCTTCCTTCAATTGGAATATTCGGTTCAACTTCTGGTATATTTTCTTTTTCTTCTTTAAGATTAATTTCTTCATTATTTATTATATCTTCGACTATATATTCTTCTTCATCGTTCACATCAATTCTATCTCCTTTTCTTGTTAAAAACTGTTGAGAATCAGACATCTTTCCTTTTAATTTCTCTCTTACTGTTTTCAAACTGTCTTGTGAATTTAATGGTTTATTTGCAAAATATTCTCCATTCAAAAGAAGTCTTACTGTTACTCTTGACATTGAATGATTAACAAGTTTGTTTTTTGTTTAAATACATACCATTCGGTAAAATAGGTCATTTTTAAATGTGTTACCTCTTTTCTGGTTGGTTATTTCTCATAAACATCATTTGCTTCGATACTAAACACTGTTTTTAGTATTTTATTCCGTCTTATTTTTATCGTTAATGACCAGTTTATGAAATAAAATTAAAATAAACTTTTCGTCAATGTAATTTTACAATGTTCATTATTTCTTGTTCATTCCTTTTATCGGTTTTGTTGACTTGAATTTCTTTAGATAAAAATAGATAAAACCAATTAACTTATTTTATTCCACTCTCTCTTTTGTTTATTATTTTAGTTTTATTGTTGATATTATTTCATTGGTTTATCATTTCAAACATCATTATTCTGAAATTATAATAACATTAAGGGGGGTAATGATTGTGATATAAAAATATTGTCATTTTTATTTCAATTCTTTTCAATTTCATTTATATATTTTCTTTCGAATAAAAATGAAAAACATGAAATATCACAAAAACAGTAAACATAATAACAAAAGAGAATTTCATATCAACAAATAAATATAATGATAAAAGAATATGTGAATTGTGTAGTATTTGTATTGACAGAGATACACTAATCACAATAATTATATAAATCATTTCACTCATTTTTATTATCATAAATATTTTAATAATAACCAATGGAAATAAAAAGAAAATAACAAATAAAAATAAGTGAATTAAGTATTGTTTAAACAAATGAAAAATTGAAGGTATGTAGGAAGTGTATATTGAATATTCAACGATAAGAAATTAACAATAACAAAATAGAGATTATTGAATATAAAAAGAAATATATTTCTCAAAAGAGTAAAGATACAAGAAAGAGTAAATGTTCATCATTGTTTCATTAAAATCATAACTTGATTCTAATCATATTCACTTTCATTTTTTTTTTCTTATGTATTTTCTCTTTTTGTATTATTATTTTTCATTTTTATTGTTAATGTATAAAATACATTGAATATCATTATTTTCATTTATTTAATAAATTTATTCAACTTTTTTTGTTTTATCTTTTACAACTTTTTTCTTTTTCAAACAAATTATTGTGGTATGGTTATACTATTTTATTCATATAATATACATTTCAAAAGTATTTTAATTGAAGTATATCAGATATAACTTTACCAATTTGTTGAATATTATCAGAAACTCATTCTACATTAAATTAATGATAAAATTAATTTTAATCTTGTATCTTTGTACAATTAACAATAAATTTAATATTTTATTTTCATTTTATTCAAATTCTACATGAAAATGAATATTAACAACATTTATGAATTAATTAACTTCTTTATGTTTAAATTTAACTTACCATTTATTTTTAAATATTCTTTTAATGTTAAAATTAATTAATAAACTTTAAATCACATGAATAAACAAATATATTTGAATTTAATTGTTTTATTCTTTGTTCATTTCATATTTTATCATTTATTTATTTTTCGAATACATTATAAACGTACACAAAATGATGTTTATTGTTTTACAATGAGAGATTAAGAATATAAATTGTACAAGTTATAGTATTTCATTCATTATGAAAATATAAATGAAAATATTTTCTGAATTAATACAATAACATCATTTTCTCTCTCATTTCTTCTGTTTAGTTATTGAAAATTCAGTTATAATGCAATTATTTCTATCATCTTTTCAGTTATGTCATATTGTTTCTTGTGTGGATTATTTTGGATTATCATTTATATTAATTATATTCTTCTTTAAAATAAAATTACCATTGAACTTTTACATTCACTTATTCTTCAAATCATTGCTAATTTGAATTATTTAATATTTTCACTATTCAATGATTGTTATTATTCATCAAATGCTTAATTAATACCTTCCAATGAAATATTATAAACCAACATTTCATTTAATTGTTGTTAAAAATAAATAAATTTGTCGAATTAAACAGTTTCATTCATCCAAATTCATTCTATATGATTATTTATTTGATAAAGTATACAATAAAGAAATATGAAATGTTTGATGTTAATAAAAATAATGAAAATAAACAAAATACAATGACAATGAATTAATAGAAAATAATAAACATTCATATTCAATTTAATAAAATAATGAATATAAACAACTTATTTATTGATTGTTATTACACAGTTCATTTAATTTGTATATTCATTTGATGTTTTATATTAAAACTAATAATTAATCAAATGTACTTTCAATTCATTTTATATTCATTACTATGAATAATATTAGTTTAGAAATATAAAATAGTGGTAAATTATTATATTTAGATAGAATGAAATCAAATGATTTACAAACACTACAAAGTCATGATAATTAAAATACTATTAAATACACTTCATCGATGCAAATTATGATAGTATTAACATCAATTGAATATTCTATTCAAATATGATAATATATTTTTATTAATTTCTTATCATTTTAATAATTTTTATTTCAATGAATATAACTATTGATGATATTTGATTCATTGTTTAATTCATAATAAAATATCTTAATCAATATTATTGAATAATCATTACAGTAAATAATGAATAAATAGAAGAAATAGAGAATAATTATATTTATTAATTTGATCTTTTGAATAATAACTGTTTTATGTTTAATGAATGAAAATTATGAAAATGAGTAATATATAATTATTAAATTAATTGAATTGAAATACTCTATTGATAAAACAACAAATTATACAAATTTATATAATAATATTTATTTAAAATAATATTCATTTTTCAATATGTATTTTAATTCACATACTTTAATTAACTTTATTGTTATCTTTTATTCTTTTTACTTATTTTTCATTTTCAGTTTATTTTCATTGTTTGTTATTATTTTATATTTCTAATATGTATTTCTTTAATATTTCACTCTTGATACTCAATTTCTCTTATTCATTTTTCATTTCTCTTTTCTCCATCAATACTTCTTTCTATAATTATTATTCTCATGAATATTTTAATTTGTTCTATTGTATTTGTTTTCTTTATAAGAATTATGAGTATTACTCATTGATAATGAATGTAACCACATGAATTATATTAAAAATAAATGAATTTCATCATAATTATAATAAATTAAACTAATATAACAAGAAATGATATCTCATTCATTGTTGTTTGACTATTTGTCAATAAAAAGATAAGAAAAGAAGAATATAAAGAAAATATTCAAATATTGAATTTCAAATTAAAAGAATATAGAAAATACAACAAAGAGTCAATAAGAAAAATAATGATATGAATAAAAATTACTTAATTAAGTGTTAATAGATTTTTCATATATTCTTCCTAGTTTAGCCGAGACTAATCCCTGAGCTGTTTAAAAAAGAGTAATCTTTTTCTTTAACTTATCATTTATGTTTTTCTTGCAAATTGAGAAAATCACTTCTTTGTTTTATTTTTTCCTATTAATGTCTTCTCATCCTTCTTCTGCTTATTTCTTCTTTTTATTCCTTTTGTTTATTTTCTATCTTAATTTTAAACATTTTCTTTTTCCTTTTTTCTTTATTTTATGAATGAGAGAAGAGAGTATTTCATTCCCATTATATTATTATGTTTAATTTTCTTTTAGTCTTACCCACACTTTAGTACTTCCTTATATTACACCATGTAATATTCTATCATAATATCTTGCTACACCCTTTGCAACATTCCCTAATACATTTCTAATTCAAATACACTGTCATAACCAGATAATAACTTGATGAGTCGATGCTTGAATTGTATTAAAGTTTGTGTGGCGTTTCAGACGTGCCACCTTTGATCTAACAGGTAAAGAATAAATATATAATGAAGACAAGAAAATAAATAAATCAGATATTTCAAAGTATAATGTAATATAATAATCAATTAATATACATTTAAAAGCAAATACCATTAATAAAACACATGAATAAAAAAAATAATACAAATTAAACATTTATTTCATAATTAAATAAATATGAATTGAATAATGATGTAAATCGATAGAATATCTTTTAATTAATTAGTTAAATATATTTTATCGTTCTCATTATGTTTTAATATCATTATTTATTGATGTATTTCTCTTTATTTATTCTTTGTAAATATTTCATTCATCATTTTATCTTTTTCTCACTGAGTATATTTGTAGAATAAATAGTAAATGAAATGGTGTGTGATATGTTTGTCATTTTCTGTTTTGTCATTTGATATTTTTTTTTTGTTATTTCTTCTATTTTCTTCGTTCATCTTAAAATTATTAATGAGTTTATCTATTTAATTATGACTTTTATTTGTGGTGATGAATATGTAATTCTGCATTTATCTAAACGCAAACAACTCATTCTCATTCATCTACTTATTTGACTCTTTCATCTCATCAAATTGTTCATCAATAACTTATCTGTCTTTTCATGGAAGAAATAAAGACAAAAACGAAATAAAAACGAATAAGAAATAAAATAAAAATAGATAAAGAGATGGTTTGTTGTTTTAAGAAGAAGAAAATGACAATGAAATGTATAATTATAAATGATACAGACACGAAAAACACAAGAACTTGACTTTCTATTCATTTTGAGAATTTAACAATAATTAACAACATACAAATAATTGATAAAATAAATAGTAGTGATAAAGAAATGTGAGAATAATGAAACATAAATTAAGGAGATGAAGAATATAATCAAAAAGATAATAAGAAAGTCAAGAAATAATAAAAAGAGAAAAACTGAAAAGTAATATAAAAGACACAAAACGATAGGTTTGATAAAGTTTTAACAAAATATAATAGAAATAGTTATTGATCGAGGAGTCGATGAAATAATAAGAAACATAAGAAGTGTGTATTGAAAGCATATCTAGAAAAATATTTAAAACAAAAGGAAAGAATAACAACACGAATTTAATAGAATTAAAGAAGTAAGAAATAAGTCATTAAGAAAAAGAAAAGAGAGAATGTAATATTTTAGAAACAAAACAAAATGACACATTAAAAGTTAAATAAAAGAAATAAATACAATGAACGAAGGTGAATAAAATTAAGAGAATCAATACACATAATACAAAGAAGTTTTTAACTTAGATATACTGGAAAATAAAGAAAGAAAAGAAAACAATAACTGAATAACCACAATAATGTTATATAAATATATTTAAAGAAAAAAGAATAATCAAACAACAAGAAAAAATAAGATAATAATGAATATAAACAAACAATGAAGAAAAGAAATAAAAAGATTAAAAACATAAAAACATGATGAATGAATAAATGAAGATGATTAAACATATAAAAGTAATAATTAGAATAAAACAAAGAAAGAACATATGAAAAAGAAATAAGAATAAGAATTTACTTATTCAAAATAAAATGGTATTTAAAAAAAGAAACAAAAAGATAATTTGCTGTTTTTAATTGATTTATTTCATTTAATGAAATTCTTTCTAATCTATCGAATCAAAATAATCGTTTATTCTTATTTTAAATTCTTTCTATCATTCTTCAGTTTCTTTTATTCTTATTCTTTATTTTTGAATGTGATATTATTATAATTTCATCAACTCAAATTCAGTTATATAAACATTTTGTATTTATTAATTTCTTATTATCACTCATTATCATATT
>NW_001915052.1:0-3516 GCF_000208925.1 Entamoeba histolytica HM-1:IMSS
TCACTATATAAAAGTTTACTGTCACTATCATAACTTTCATTTTCCATTTCTACACCTTTAATACTTTCATATCCTGATGATATCATACATTGCATTTTAATATCAAATGGTAATTTATAATTATATTTTTCATATAAATCTTTCATTCCATGTTGAACTCCATGAAGATAATTTTCTTGGAAGTCTTTATCATCTACTGTTTTAATTAATTCTTCTAACTCATCCGCATTATATGTTTTTCCTGTTGATTTAATTTTCATTAATGTTTCTTCTCCAAATATTTTTGTTCCTCCTATTGGTAATAATAATGCAACTGTTTCTGTTCTTCTTGCAAATGGTCTTAATTTGTCTGCATTAATAGGAAGTCCAAGATTATTTCCTGGAAATGCTGCTGCAATAGCCTTTCCTGATCCAAGGAATGGTGTTGATATTGCAATCCAATTATCAATATATTTATCTGCAAATTCTTTTCCTACATAGTCTAAAAATTTATAAAACATTAATCCTCCCATTGAATGTGAAATAACAACTACTTTTCCATATTTATTATATGTATTAATTATTAATTCCTTAGTGTCTGCAAACCAATTTCTTTTATGTTTATATTCTCCATATCTATAGTATCTCCAATCATATGATGCTCCTACCATATTATCTCCATCTACATATCCTAATTTCTTAAATTTCTTAATTAAATCATGAAAACATTTTGCAAATATGGAAACTGGCCAATTAGGATCAATTTCATCACATGCATATGTACTTCCAAATCTTGGTGAAACAATATTAACTCCTTCTATATCAATTTGTTCTTTACTTGTTGAGTTCCACATAGGTGTTAAATATCCTAATGAACAGTCATTCTTCAATGGTCTAACATTCTTTAATGCAACCCAAAGTCTTTCATATTCAACATGTGTATCACATTTCTCTGGAAGTGGTGTCTTACTAATATCTGCAATATTAACATCACCTTCCAACATAGAAGCGAGAATACCTGGAATAAATACAATTGGTTTTTTAGCTGGACATTCTTTTGCTAATGAACATAATCCGAAAAGAACAATGAACAAATAACTTGTTTTCATTTTTTTGGAATGAATTATTTGAGTTTCAATAAATAAGAAAATCCATTTTTCAGGTTTTTTTGAAAATTCTCGAAAGATATTATTTCTAAAAAATTGAATTATTTAGTAACATAAATAAAATAAAGAAGTATTAATTGGATTTAGAGCTTTTCTTAACAGTTTTTTTCTCTTATAAACAAAAAAAAGGAAAAAACAGAATAAAATTTAAGTAAATAAAATTTGTGTTAAAAAGAAAGAGTAATTGGTACAGAAAAAGAAGTAAAAATATATTAAATTTTTGAGAGAATAATATAATCTATCCTATACAAATGAATATAATGCTTCTTATTATCTTTATTTAGAACTAAGAAATTCCATGTTTCAGGTGAATCATTTGAGCATAAAGGAAGACAAATATCATTAATAATATGACCAGAAGAATCAGAAGTAAAAGTAATAGCAGTTAATATACGCATTTCAACATGACGATTTGTAATAATGAAGATATTTTCATTAGTAGTAAGAAAAATAAAATCAAACATTGCACAAGTTAATGCTTTCATTGAAATAATAATATCAACATCCATAAATGAAGTAGTTAAATAAATTTCACCAATTTCATTAATACAACTAAATGAACTATCATTAAAAATGACATAAGTAATTGAATTTCCACCAGTAACAAATTTAATATTTTGTGATAATATAATATCAAATTGTAATGTTCTTTCTTTCCAACGAATTAATCTTTTATTTTCTATTCCAAAAACACAATCATTAGCTGTAAAAATATTAAAACAACCTTTTATTTTATCAATAATTATTCCATCAAAATTACAAATAAGAATTTCAGTTTCTGTTCCAATGACAATAAAATTTGAAAGTAAATGAACGCTTTGAACATAATTACATTTAATAACATGTTTTATATTTCCTGTGATTATAATATTCTTCATTCCTTTCTTTCCAAAAATAATACCATCATCAAATATAATACAAATATCATCTATTCTTCCTTTATACAATTGAATAAAATTTCCTCCTTTTATATGACGTTCAAGACAACTTTTTATTGTAGTAGAATCAATAAAATAAATCATTTCATTTAGTAATTCAACACGTATTTCTTCTTCTCCATTATAAATTTCTCCAATAAATAAAGGGTCTTTAATAATACCTTTAGTACCCTCAAAAACATTTATTAATTTATTAAAGTCATAAGATATTTTTCTTGGTTTTTCCTTTCTAAAATTCATAAATGTAGAGGAAATCCATTTATTAAGATATTTTGATATTCTTGGAGATTCTAATAATAATTGTAAATGTTGTACACATTGTCTTGGAGATTCTGCAAATTCTTTTGGAATTTCCACATTTTTTAATGAATCGATTAAAAAGAACCATTCTGAAGGGAAATTAGACTCTCTTAAATCTAATGATAAAACTTCTTTTTTTGTTAAACATTCAGACAATATAGGAAATACTTTATTTGAATAATACAATTCAAATACATTTTGTTTAAATGTGCTACATATTTTTGGAAAATAGTTATAATGTTCTACTTCATTAATATATTGTAAATACTTAAAATTACTTAATTCACCATCTTGCCATTGTTTTGAAATATTTACTCTATTAGACAAAAGAGGTTTTGAATGAGGACTAATTGAACTACTACGAGAAAGAGAAGCAGATAAACTTTTTAAAATAGAACCTTTATGAACCAATTTTATTTTAGATTTTTTAGGAGTAATAGGAATAAGAACAACATCTTCAAAATAAATCGATTGAATTTTATCTAATTCTTTTTGATGTTCATTAATATGATATGAAATTATATCATGAGAAATACATTTGAATGTAAAGTTATCAAACATATTATTTAGTTGATTATAATACTGTTGGTTTATAGATTGAATTGAAGATAAATGAAGACAAGTGATTTCTTTTAAAGATTGAATAGAAGGAGGAGCATTTGTAAAGAAAGAATAAATAGAATAAATATACCAAACAAAAAATGATAATGAAATTTGATGAGGGGCAAATGGAAGAATAAAATTAATAAATGAAAATAATAATTCAAAATCATTTTTTTGAGTATTATTAAATAATATTAACATATTAATATGTGAAATAAATAAATGAATAAATAAAATATATATTGAATAATATTCTTTTAATTCAGATAAATGTAACCATTCATTAGTTAACCATTTAAATGAAATGTTTGATATATAATTATTAATTAATTTATATAATTCATTAATAAAAGGTAAATTAGTACTTATTCCATAATTAATTTTATTAGAAATAATTGATAAAATAATTCCAATATTAAAGTCATAATGTCCATTAGTAATAAAAATTTCTAAAAGAGATAATAAAAGTTGAATAAATTGTTTATTATCAGGTAATAATAATCTTAATATATCTATTATTTGTTTTATTG
>NW_001915052.1:3616-28750 GCF_000208925.1 Entamoeba histolytica HM-1:IMSS
AAGAAAAACATTGTTCTATTATATTATTTAATAATATGTTTGGAATTAAATCTATTAAAGATTGAAATAAAAGAATTTTTGTTGTAATTTCCATATTTCCCATAAATATTAAAACAATTTCTTTTGCTGTAATAACTTTTTCAATATGAATTGATTGAACAATTTTTGGAGTAAAAATATTAGTAAATTCTTTCAAGAAAATAAGTTGTTGATTTAAAGTTAATTTAGAAGGAAGAGAAAAAAGTCTAATTAAAGCATGATGAATATTATCATTATTTAAAGTCATATTAAGAATAGAACTTACTAATTTAATATGTTCATTAATAACAGTATCATTTCCTTTTTGAATAACAATTTCTAATTGATCAAATATAAAAGTAAAAAAATGACGATTTAAACACCATTCATTAACTTTTATATCTTTAACCATTAATCCAAATAATAATTTAATAACATTTGTAATATTTGATGGTTCAATTAAAGATAAAAGATGAATACATTTTGTTAAATAATCATCTTCAATAAATAAATCAGAAAATTTACATGTTGCAATTTCAATAATTGGATAAAACAAATAATCACTAAAAACATCTAATAATTCTATTTGTATAAATGGTGTTTTATTATTTAATGTATCAATTTTTTTTAAAATATTTCCTTCACTTTTTAATGGACTTTTAGTTACTCCCACATTTAAAACTAATCGTGGAATAACATTATTTATTATTTGTCTATTAAATTCTATTTCATAATCAAACCAATCAATATTATTAATATCATTAAATTCATACACATCAAACATCCATTGAAACCCAGTAATTTTACCAATTAAAGAAGTTCCAGGAATACCTTTAATATAACCTAAATAAAGAAGAATAGTTTCTTTAAATAATGGATAATTAATAGGAAATACTTGTTGTTGATTATTAAGTTGAACAATAAATCTATTATTATTATGATAAATATTTAATGAATACCATTGATTTTTTTGTATAATAAATTGTGTATCATATTCTCTTGTAAATGAAATTCCTGAATATAATTGTTGTGTTCTTTTTCCAGTAGTTTCACATTTAATAACTAAATGTTTATTTGAACCTTCAATAGCACAAGTTAATTTATACATCGTTGCATTAATTGAAAAAATTACTGGAAATGAATCATCTGTCATTGTTTCAATAAAAAAATTTGTTTTAATTGCATATGAATATTCTGGAAATATTGGTAATTGAATAACAAGTGAAATCCCTGTATTCATACCATTTAACTGATAATAACTTATAGGTTCATTATTAATACTTTCAATTAAATATCCTGTTAAATAAGAACTTTGAATTCTATTTAATTTTTCATATAATTTAAATATTAATTCCATTATTTCACTATTTAAATAATATTGAAGTAATTGTACAATAATTCTAATAATAATTTTTGCTATTTCATCATTATTTATTTGAGGTACTTTCTCTATAAAAAATATTAAAATTTCTTTTTTTAAATATTCAATATTTATTGAAATTTTCATTAACGTTTCTATTATTTCAATTCTTTCTTTATTTTCTAAATTTTCTTTTATTATTTCCATCCAATTCTCTTTTATTATTTCTATCCAATTCTCTTTTAATTGATAATAATAACTGTTAATTGGAATGTCTTTATTATATTCATTTACACACAATAAATTTATTATCTGTGTTGGTTCTAATTTATTCATATCTTTCTTTATTTTTAAGTTTATCTTCTTTTTTATAAACAAAAATGAATTTTAAAAGAAGGTTGAAAATAATTCATTCAAAGAGAAGTTAGTTATTACTTATTTTTTATTTGTTTTAATTTGTTTTCTATTTGTTTTTTTTTTTTTGAAACAATAAATTGGTAATTAAACAAAAATTTTTTTGAATCAAAAAAATAACTTTTTGTATATGTAAAAAACTTTCAATGACATTATGTATTAGAATTTATATTCATTCTGAATGATAGACATGAAATATAAAATAATCTAATAAACTAAATAAAGCAAAAACCCCTCCTATAATTCCACAAATACTTGTTAATAAATGTCCAAAGGAATTTTTTTCTTCAAAATATAATACCTCAATTGATGAAATGTCATATATAACAAATACTCCTGGAATTCCTTGTTCAGGTGATTTTAAACTACCAGGTCTATAATGTTCAGTAACACTATAACCATTTGTATGAATTACTTTATTGTCAAGTGAAGTATATGTCATAGGAACTACTTGAACGAAATATTGGTACATTGAATTATTTGTTCTATCAACTTTAACAATTCCATCCATTGGATTAATCATTCCTGGAAATGAATCTCCAAATGATAAAAAGTTCCATGTATGAGTTAAGTTAATTCCTCCTGAAATCCAATCAACTGAATGAATATGTTCTTGTGTTAACTGTTGACTACTTCCTGGTGCAATATGGAAATTACCACTAGCTCTATTAACAAAAACAGTTCCAGAAATTCTACATCCTTCTCCATTATAAAATGTTGTCATTTTATGAATATTCCTTATTTCACATTGTGGTGATCCTTTAGGAACTTCTTTGTTTAATTTTTGATAAGACTCTGTTAATTCTTCACAAGTAAAACAACATTTATCTTTATCACTTTCATTATTACAAGGAGGACATTCAGTTCCGTACACTGTTTTAGCAAATTTTTTTTTACTTATCTCATCTTCATTGACAAGATTTAATCTTTCTTTTTTGATATTTTTTGATATATCAATTATAACTTCTCCGGTAGTATCTAAGACATCAACTGATGAAAAAGAACATGCTGAATGAGGAAAAGTAATATCAAAATTAATTGGTAATTTTTTATTTTTTGATTCATCGACTCGAAGAACTGGTTTTTTTCGAATAGTAAAATAGTCATTAAGTTCAGATGAAAACATCCAAATCATAGTAATAATACATACTATTGATAGTAATCCTCCTATCCAATGTTTTACTCTATTATTACTATTAATTTTTGGATATGCATCAAATCGTTTGATATTCTGCATGAAAGGTTTTTTAAACTTATTTTATAAATTTTATTACAGTTTTAATTTTTGATATTTATTTGTGTTATTCAAAAATAATAATAAATATAATTAAAAAATAATAAAATAATAATAATATTTACTACATTAAAAAAATGAAAGAAAAATAAAAAATTCCTTTTAAGAATTTTAAAGATTATAAACCCTAGAACTGTTTACATAATTAGCAAGGAATGGCTATTGATCTTGATAGACATCACGTTCGTAAACACGTTTCAAAAACCGCTCGTGGAAATAATGCTTATATGAAACTTCTTGTAAGATTATATGGATTCCTTGCTAGAAGAACCCAATCAAAATTTGCTAAGACTATTTTACACAGACTTTGCTTAAGTCGTGTTAACAGACCAATTGTCTCAACCAGTAAATTGGCTTGTCTTATGAAAAAACATCCAGAAGAAACTGCAGTTTGTGTCAATACTGTTACTTATGATAGTAGATATCCAGTTCCAAAAATGAACGTTTGTGCTCTTAAATTCACTAAAACTGCTGAAGCTGCTATTACTAAAGCTGGTGGAAAATGTTTAAGATTTGATGAACTTGCTCTTAAGGCACCAACTGGAAGAAAGACTGTCCTTATTAGAGGAAAGAGAAATGTCAGAGAAGCACTCAAACACTTCGGTAAAGTTTGTGCTAAGAAGAACCCAGCAAAACAATATAAGGGAAAACAAACTAAATGAGAAAGTTAATTGATCTTGTTATGACTAAATAATATTTTACTCCATTACTTTTACTTAATTAATAATGATAATTTATAAAAATAAGTTTCAATTAATAAGAAATAAAGAAGTAAAATTATACTACACATCAGAATGATATATGTATTGTTTAATATCATCATCTAAATCACTTGAGCTTGAGGAGGTATCATCAGATAATAAATAAAGTCCTTTGTTTGGTGATTTTGATCCAAATAATCTTTTTTGATTAGTTGTTCGTGATTTAGAACGAGGAGGATTTTTATTCATTTTAGGAGAACACAAAAGAAATACTTTCGTTTTGTAAAGTAAAGTGATTTTCTTTTGATTGAGTTGAGTGATGTTAGAAAGAATAGAAACACAACTACAACATTTATTTAATGGAGAAAGTATTTTTAACTTTTGTGTTAATAAATCAAATCCAATACATTCCACATTTTGGTAATGAAGAATAATTCTATTTAATAATGGACATTCAATAGTAGGAATAGTAATATGACTTAATACTAAAAATAATTTTGATACCAAAAAATTGCCTCTTAGTATTAAAGAATTACAACAAAGTATAATTGATTTGGGTTTTGGTTTAATACCTACTGAAGTAAAATAATGTTGTAATTGTGTTTGATCATAATGAGGGAATAAAACAGTTGTTTTCTTTGAAGAAGAAGATAAAGATAAATCTTTAATAGAGATAATATTACTAAGATCTAATTTATCAAAATCACCATCAATTGAGAGACATTTTATTGTTTTTATAACATCAAAATTTTTAAATAATATTTTTCCTTTTTTATTGGTAATATTAATATAATTTAAATGAGAGTTAAATGTAATAGTTATAATTGGTGAAGATGAATTAATTAATAAACTTGTTAATGAGTTATTGTTAGAACAATCCATTGAACTAACAACTCCAGAAATATTAAGTTGTTTAAGAAGATTTAAATCTAATAATGAACCAAGTCTGGCATTATAATTCATTGTTTTTATAAAACATGATTCAACAGAAGAAGGAAGACATATTTTCTTTTGTTTAATTTTTGTTTGTTGTTTAATCAAAGGTCCATAATTTGAATTAACATAAAAAGAATTTAAATGAGATAATTCTTTTAAATTATTAACCCAAAGAGTGTTTCCATTTAAAGAACATGATTGTAATGAATTAGGAAGTGTTAATTTTAAATGTTTTCCAGAAGAAATATTTAATTGAAAATGAGTTAATACTTCAAAACAAGTTAAATCAAGAAAGTTAATTGTATTTTGATTAATAATAAGTATTAATTGAGTCATTTTTATATTACATAATTCCCATAATGAATTATCATTAAATATATCAAATTGTTTTTCAATATTATTAATTTGATTTTCTTCAAAAGAATTAGAATAACTTTTGAAATAATTTGGAATATTTTTTTCATTTTCATCATTAAATATATCATAAGAAAATAATTTTAAATTGGAAATATAAAATAATTGTTCAGCAAAATAAGAACTAATAAGAGAAATACTAATCGTATTAAATCTTTGACAAAAATGAAGTAATGAATTAATTTCATATTCATTTAGTTTTTCTTTATGATAAATAACAATTTTTTTTATTTTGTTTTTTTTATTAATTGAACTAAAGGAAAGTAATTTACCATGAAAATGATATATTATAATTCTTTGAACATTTTTTAATAAATGTAAACGAATAATATCATTTACTTCTATTCTTATTTCAATTATTTTGTCATAATATTGACTATTAATTAAATTAATAGTTGTTAAAACATTTATTTCAAACCAATAAATTTGTTTGAAAAATATTTCATTAATTTCTGTTTGATATTCTACTAGATTTCCTCTAAATGTTTGAATTTGATTAAAATATTTTGAAATAAATGAAATATCAAGAAATATTAATGGTGGATTAATTTTCATCATTTTTATAGCTTTTTCACATTTCTTTGAAATAAATGGAAGAAAACTAATTGTTTGTTTTTTGTTAATAAAGAGAAAAACGTTACATAAGTAAATAGTCTCGAGTGTCGACATTTAATAAGACTGTATAATATTATTTACACTAAGATTTATTTAAAAAGTTTTTGTAATTAAAAAAATTCTTTAAGATTTTCTAAAAAAAACTTTCTTTTTTTGTTATTTTATTTTGGCTTATTCATTTTGTTTAAATTTCTCTTTTTTTTTTCATTAATGAATGATCCAAATATAATATTAAATTAAAGAATTAGTTGTTAATATATTTGTTATTTATTCATTGATTAATGGATATTAATCACATTATACATTATTATAATGAGTAATTTCATTGTTTTAATTCTTTTATATTCTTGTTTTTTTTTTCATTCTTCTTTCTAATTATTTCTTCTTTGTTAATTTCATCAATTTAAATATCATTTCATTATTTCTTATTTTATGTTAAATGAACGTTTCATTACTACTGTACTCTTATTATTTCTAAATTCATTTAATATTAACATCATTTATATCATTTTCTTTTGTTATTATTTTTTCATACTTTGTTACTTCAAACCGAATGTGACAAGTCTGAAACACCACCATACACCACAATTAATAAAGTTCACTATTTGACTTTCATTATTATTATCATTTGGTTGTTACAGTATCTTTGAATATGAAATACATTAGATAATGTTACAAAAGGTGTACCAATTTATTATGGTTGAATATTACTTATTGTAATATAAGAAATGTGATGTATTAATAAAGAAATTAAGAAATAAATATGAAGGTATTAACCAAGAAAAATGCTATATTAAAGTGTGGTTAAGATTAAAATGAAATTAATCATAATAATATAGTGGTAAAGAAACACTCTCTTCTCTCTGTCATAATGTAAGGAAATTAAATTTATTAAAATTACGTCATAAATATTACGTCATAAATCAAACTAAAGAATAAAAGAAGGCATAAGTGAAGAAGTTTGAGAATATATTAGTATGAATGAATAAATATAAAAATAAACATGAAAATGGTATTATTTCACTGATTCTAATTCATAATTTTTATTTAATTTTATCAACATTTTTTATTTATTTTATTTTAACAAAAAAATAATGAAATAAAATATACTAATTGATTTTATAATGCCTCAATTTAATTCAGATATTTATTACAAAAATTTATATGAATTAAATACTATGAAATTATTAATAAAAAAAATGATAATTAGTAATTGAAAGAAATCTATTCATTTTAAATAGCATTAACCATCAAATAATTGTGATTCTGTAAAATATAATAAATGAATAATGATATAAAATGAAGAATAACAAGTTGTCTAAAAGATCAAATTAATGAACATAAAAATAATAGTATTGTCATAATCTTTTCAAATTGTAATATCAATAAAAATTATCACATATTTATAACCAAAAACGAGTTAAATGAAGAATGTTTAAATATAATATATGATGAATAAAATACATATTGTATTATCATTAATAATCAATATATCACATTTAATAATATTGAATACAAATAAACGATAATATGATAAATGATTAAAACCAAATAAAAAATTAACAATATTCTTTAATGAAGAAAATGAATATTAATTATGAAATAATAACTGAAAAAATGAATATTATTTAACAGATATTCTTTATTCTACTCAATGAAATATTAAAACAAATGATGAGAAAATAATAAATTTAAACTTAGATAATAGAATATTATTAATTAATAATAATATAATCAAATCGTACAATAATGAATTAAAAAATATGAGAATAATAATTTCATTAACCCCGGCATTGTAGTACACTGTGAAGCATTTGATTATCCATTTCTCTCTTTAACATAATTTAACAGTACACCATATTCATAAATAAATGTCATGAAGTGAGTATATTCGTTGCTTTAATAATAAATAAAATTATTTAATATATCATCAATAAATGAATAATAAAACGAAAAAGAATAGAAATACTGATAAAGACAAAATCATGATAAAAAGAGAAAACAATAAGAAGAAAAAAAAAGA
Source organism: Entamoeba histolytica HM-1:IMSS (assembly GCF_000208925.1). Lineage (NCBI taxonomy): Eukaryota > Evosea > Mastigamoebida > Endamoebidae > Entamoeba > Entamoeba histolytica. Next base: position 11,392 of record NW_001915052.1, read on the forward strand.
AAAAAAACTAAGAAAGAGTGAAGAAAATACATAAAGAAAAGTATAGAAATAAAAATCAACTCAAAAAGAAGAATATGAATCAAGAGAAGATAAAATAAATAAATTGATAAGTGATATAGAAGTATTGAATAAAAAAGAAAAACAACAATGAATAAGAATATAAACAAATAACAATAAACATAATAATGTAAAATTTTAACATAACTTCACAGTACATTAATAATTGGTGTTTGTAAGTTAATTCTAATTGTAGTTTCTGTTTATTTTATTATTTTACATAGCCTTTGTTATATATTGATGTGATAATTGAAGAAAAGCAAAAAAAGAACCAAAATATCTGTTATTTTCTTAATTATACTTTATTAATTAGAATTACCTATACAACCACCATCACACGATTATAGTAATAAATACTTATACATAAATACTCATACTAAAATTGATTTTTCAAAGTTATTTTTGACTTTATTTGGTTTTAAAACAATTAGAACCAATTAAACACACAACGCATTTATAACAACCACAAACTAATAGAATGTATATGACTTTTGTTGAATTATGCATATAAAATAAAAGTTTGTTTCACATATGAATTAAGTGAAGATTATATTATTTATCATAACAATCTAATAACAGATTATTTATAATAACATTCTTTATATAATTGAAAATTATCAAAGAATAAGACTTCACAATAATCTCATTTATGATTTATACAATAAAAATGAAACGACTATCATTCAGAACATAGTTTATAATTATGTCATTAATAAAACAAAGAATATAAAAGATAATTTCAATAATCAATTCAATCAAGAAATGAATTTATGAATGTTATTAGCATATTAGAACCAACTTGAAGAAAACAATTCCATCCAATCATTGTAGTTGATTGATTCCAATAAGGTATGATTGATGATGATACAGATGATATGATTTCAATTCCAATTTTATTTTTCTTTGTTTTCTTAATAAATAATGTGTTTAAAGAATTTACCATGTAATGATTCAATATAGATAATAAGGAGTAATTAATTGAGTATTGGAGTGGATTATAAATCCATCTTTGATATTTATTCTTTGTTTGATCATCAAAAATTGCCATAATTATTCCATATGTAGAGTTTTGAAAGAGACATTCAGGAATAATAGAAATAGAAGAAAGAAATGAATTGGTTCCAACCATAATATGATTTGTATTTAAATGGTGATAATGGTTAACAAAAGTAATGATGAATTTATTTGTAGTAATCATTAATTTATTACTATTTTTCAAGTTCTTTTAAAAAAAAAAAGAAAAAATGGTAAATGAAATTATTAAAGAATCTTAAAGATAATATTCTTCTTCAAAATACATTTAATTAGTTTCTACCATTTCTTTCTCAACTGATCGAACACTTTGTGCATATGTAGCTATTTCATTTGTTATTTCTGAAAACTCATTCATTTCAAGTTTTCTATTTACTAATGCCTGACTAAAATATGAAAGTACTTCATTTAAAGTAAGATTAAGAGGAGATACTTTTGAGATATCTTTACATAACGAACAAATAACACGCACTAATACATTGTTTTCTGGTTCAATAATATTATCAGTTACTTCTTTATCTTCAGAAATGAATATTGTTGGAGTAAATATTCCTCCCATTGCCTGAATATAAAGAACAAAAGCTTCTGATAAAACACAAATATTATATTTATCAAGTTCTTCCATTGAATCAACACTATGAAAGACTGATTCATACAATTCAAAACGTTCAATTGTAGGAAGAGTAGTAAATATTTTAGGATCTTCTTTATGTTTATTTAATGCATTAATAAATAATACTATTTCTTTAGGTAATAATGTTTTTTTAATTGATGTAGTCGAAGATGAAATAATAAATGGGTCTGGGTGTTGAAGAAGTTGTTTAGGAGATAAACCAAAAGAAGTTTGTGAAATTTTAAAGATAATTTCAACAAAAAATACACCACCATCTTGAATCATTATTTGCATTATAAAATCATTTCCTATTTTTCTTATTAAATGAATATTTTCTGCAGTCATAGTAATTGATATTGAAATATTTATTTTTTGTTTAATAGGAATATCACCTTTTATAATATTTGTTTCAATAAATATTGGATTAATTTCTTCTCCTTTTTTTGTTGAAATATAAATAATATTAAAAGAAGCTGGAATCCTTCCAGTATTAGTAATTTCAATAGATGAATGAATAGTTTTATATGGAACTATTTCTCCACATTGAATTTTTTTTGTTGATAATTCACATGTTGGTACAAGTGCATTACTAATATAATTTGAAAGTTCAAGAACTTCTTCCCATGAATTTTTTAATAATGAAGTATTAATTTTTCTTGGTTTAATAATTGCTATACATCTAACAGGAAGATGATCTGAATAACATATTTCAAGTCTTTCATATTTATGAATTGATAATTGATATGCTTGATATACTCTAAACATAACTCTATCACACCATGCTGGAAGTCGTTTCCAATCATAATTCTTTGTTCCTTTTTCAAATTTATATGTTGGTAGAAATGTGATTGGTGCTTCAATAAATCCTCCAAATGCACTTGAACGTGCAACTGAGTTAGTAAGTTGATCTGTTGTAATTAATTGAATTGGATCATTTAAATATTTTTTAATTTGTTCTTCAGTTGCATTTAATCTATAATTAAAGTCACCAAGCCAAATTTCATAGTCATGACTCTTTGGTGGTATTGGAAATTGAAATTGATTTCTTGCAGTTGTATAACATTCATCACATTTATCAGGTCCCATATTAGCTGAAAAATGTGCTCCTACAAATAAAACTCTACATACTCCTATTCTACAAGATACTCCAATTGCTCCTTTATTTGCCATTCCTAATGTACCTAATGAAACAGTTGAAACAGAAATATCATTAATTTCATTTTTCATTATTTGTTTAATAAAAATAAACATAGCTAAACCTCCATGTTGTTGTGAAAAAATACATTCATATGTTTTTGGTGGTAAAGAAAGTTCTATTAATGATTGCCATCTTAAACATAATTCAGATTGTCCAAATGTCATAACCCCACTTATTGACATATCTATTTCTTCTAAACAAATAACAAATAAATCTGCATCATTAAATAAATCTTCAAGTTTTACTGTTGATGGATTACTTTCTGCTACATTCCATGTTATTAATGTTGTTTTAATTTGTGTTATTTCTGTATAATTAAACCATCTTTGTTTCATTTTATTGTTAAACCATTGTTCTGGTTGTTCATAAAATTGAACATAATCATTTTCTGTAATCTTTTTAATTTCATCAGGTCTTAATGGATTAACACGTATTGGTAATTCAAACTTCGTTGGATCAACATAACTTGGAAGAGAAAAAGACATAAAATAAATCTTTAAGATTTCAAGTTCTTTTTTGTGATAAAGTTTTGATTTATTTTTTCATTTTTTTGAGATTCATTACAATCTCATCAGATACAAATCTTATACTCATTTATCATTATTTAAGCACGAAAAATATATCTGAAAAGAGGTTATGGATCCTCTTATTAGAAAGAAAGTTGCTTTTATTGGTGATGCTACAGTTGGGAAAACTTCTTTAATATCAAGATTTATGTATGATGAATTTTATGACAATTATAATGTTTGTTCAATTTGAAAATATACTTCTGTAAGATTAATAAAGTAGGTTACTGTTGGAACTGACTTCCATTCTAAAATCATAACTACAAATCAAAAACTACGTCTTAGACTTCAATTACTTGACATTGGTAGTTCAATGAAACATCATTCAATTGTGTCATCATATGTTAGTAATGTTAATGTTTGTGTTTTAGTCTATGATATTACAAATCAAGAAAGCTTTGTTAGTGTACAACAATGGTTTAAAGAATTACAAGATATTACACTAACAAGAACAATTCAATTTTATCTTGTTGGAAATAAAATTGATTTATCTTCACAAGAAAGGTTTCTTTAAAATAGTATTATTTTTTTTATGAAAGAAATAATAATTTAATAGTGTTTCAATTGTACAAGCTAAGTCATTTGCTGATAGTAATAATATGAAATTTATTTGTACAAGTGCATTATCATCTATGAATGTTTCATCATTATTTTCAATGATTTCTGATGGAATAATTGATAATGAATTATTACAACAAGGATTAGATGCAGAAATGTTTGAAGAAGAAAAGAGATGGGGATGTTTAGTATCTTCATGTTCATTTTTCCATTTTTAATTAAATTTTTAAGAAATAAAAAGAACTGTTATTCCATAATTTCATAAGAAGAATAAAAATGATAGCTGACAACTCTGATATTAAATTAAGAGTACTAAAAGAATTTTCAAGTTATAAATGGTCGAGAACATTATATTATTCTGAAATAACAACATGTCCTGAAGTTTCAGCAATTAAAACTTGTGAAATTAAAATAAGACCAACTACTAAAACAAATCCATCACTTTTAAAATATGAATTTATGTGGACATTTAGTAGTGATGATTCTGATTTTATAGAAATTGTATATTCACCAATTGGAAATATAGAAGAAGGTGGACATGACATAACAGTAAATACTCCTTGTTTGTTATTTAATCATTTACAAATTATTCAAATATTAATTGAACTAGTAGAAGAAGGATGGGCAAACATTGTTCCAGGACCTAACATGAATTCTATTGGAGAATGTACATTAGTTATGTATTTAACTACCAAAAGTGATGTATCAAATCCCCCATATGATACAAGAACCCTTCATTTTAAGTTTGATAAACCAAATGTTATTAAAAATGAAAAAACAATAAGTGTTATTATTATGGAAATGAGCTCAACAAAAAAAAGTTATATGAAAACTGGTACTATGATATCATTAGGAAAAGATATTGATGGATCTTCTTCATTTATTGAATAATACATTTCTTCACATAGTTTCTTTTTATATAAGAAGATTGAATCTGAAACATTTCATAAAACAAAAAGAATGAGAAAAAATCTTTTAACTACCTTGAAAAATCAGAACTTAAAAATCAAATTTTATTAATGTCAATGGAATATACTGAAATTAAACAAATTATTTCAGAGAAAGATATATTATATACCATTAAAAGTTGTTTTATTGGAGATTCATCAACAATTGAAGATAGAAAAGTATTGATGTGGAATTGTTTTGTTTGTTTTTTATGAATTAATGAAAAATATAAAATATAATTTACCATTTATAGAATAATAAACAACAAAAAATGCCAGAAGATTTATCACAAAATGTTTGTTTTATTTATATTTTTAGATAGATAAAAGAATAAAAGTATTAAGTATTAAGTTAGCTCTAGTATTAAATATTAAAGGAAAGATTGGAAGAGTTACTCTGGAAAATTATGATAATTTTGTTAATAGAAATAGTAGTTATTTTCCATTTAAAAATGTTACTATTGCTGTTGTAGTGTTTAATTCTCAAGATGACTCATATAAAAATATAAAAAATTGGCATGGAGAAGTATCAAGATATTGTGGATCTTATGATATTCTTCAAACAATCATTGTTGGAATGTTTCCAGATGAAACATATCATCAAAATTTACCAGAAAATATTCAAGTTTTGTTTTAATTTATAAGAATAAAAGAAATAGAATGATTAATTATGTAGATGGCGATATCAAGTATTCCGAATTCAAAGTTTTTTTATTATTACCCAAGTGGTACTGATGAATTTAGGAAAGTCTTTTTCAGTACAGTTGTCAAAATAAGAGAATTATTATTTTCAGATGAAAAGTTAAACGAGATTCAAAGTATGAAACAAAAACGAACAGTCGTTCAAAAAAAAATAATAGCACCACAAGTAACATCAACTATTTCTTCTTCAATGAATAGAAAATTAAAATTAGCTTCTAGAAATGAAGATGAATTGGTTATTTTATTAAAAGCAATTGTTTTAGGAGATGAAAGTGTATCAAATTCATGTCATCGTATTACTCAACATATTCTTGGATTACCAGAAGCTATTGGAGATGATATTTATGAATATGTTTGGATAGTTCTTTTTTATTTGAAAAATAAAGAAAAAGAAAAGAAATAACAAAATAGCCACAACATCTAATTCAAAAAGAAAATATGACAATTAGACTTAGAATGGATGTTTATAATCATAATATTCCTTCTGGGAAATCATATACTCCATATTTTAATACATTGATATCAATTATTGTATTTAGATATGATGATAAAGAATCATTCAAAAATGTAGTGAATTGGTATCAAGAAACACAAAGATATTCTAATTTACAATCAAATCATTATTTTATTGTAGGATGTCAATATAATGATACTGAACAAATTATAAAAGATCAAGACACTGAAAATTTATTGAATTATATTTCTAAACAAAAAGAAATTCAATTCTTTAAAGTTACAGGAAGTAATTGGGATGATTTAACTAATAAATTCTTTTCTTTCGTTGATGATGTTTGTAGAATTGAATTTTCTAAAGAATTCTTGTTTGTTATTCATTATATTTAAATATAAAATGAAGATTAATGATTATAGAGAGCAGTGTGCTAGTTTAACGAAAAACACAAAACATACACTTACTTTAGATAACACACAACATACTAATGATAGAAATAAACAATATCGACCATTTATTTTAGATGAAGAAAATTCAAATATTGAAAGAGATGAAGAGTCAGGATCATTATTAGGAAGAGAGAGAAATGAAGAGCCAATGGAATTTGAATATTCAACTGATTCATGTTGTTGCATTCTTTTTTAAATGAATTTTATTCATCAATTTTTTTCGGGATTTTACTTTAAAAAAAAAAATAAAAGAAAATAATTAAAAAAAAAACTGATTAACATTTTTTAAAGGGGAATGAGCAAACAGTCTACTATCCTTCAATTCTTTAAGGCAACAACACAAATTAATGAAAATAAAAATATAGAAGAAAAGAAGCCGAGACAACAAAAGAAGAAGAAGGTTGAAATTAAAAAAGGAATGGGACTTGAGAGATTTTTTAGAATTACTACTGATATGTCACCAGCTGCAATAGAAAGAAGAGAACGAATTAAACAACAAATGGCAGAACAATTAAAAAAATTAAATGCAGCTAAAGAAGAACAAATAAGAAAAATGAAAGAAAAAAGAGAAATAAAAAAGAAAAAAAGAAAAGAAAATGAAAGAAATTTAGAAGAAGAAGAAGAAAATGAGAGACGATATAGAAATATAACATATAATGAAAATGATTTTGGAATTGAAATATGTAAAAATGTATATTTAGGGTCAGCAGCAGCAGGAGCAAATATTGAATGGTTAGAAGAAGTTGGGATTAATTATATTGTCAATTGTACACCTGATGTTATGTGTTTTTATAATAGTAAAGAAAATCCTGATTTTAATTTAAATGATTTTCCAGGAATTACAGAAAAGGAATATTTAAGAATTGCAATAAATGATGCAGATGATGAAGATATTTCAAAATTCTTTAATCAATCATTTGAATTTATTGAAAAAGCAATTAAACTTAAACAAAAAGTACTTGTTCATTGTTTATTAGGAAGAAGTCGTTCAGCAACAATAGTTACAGCATTTATAATGAAAAAATATAAAATTAAATTAAATGATGTATTAGAATTATTTGAATTAAGAAATTATGAAACAAATATTAATGATGGATTTACGTCTCAATTATTACAATTACAAAGTAAATTATTTAATGAACCAATAAATATGAGAAGAACAAGAAGAATAACTTCACAAAATTCAGAACATTTAGATATAGTGAATAACATAATAAATGAATTAAATTAATTGTGATATATAACTATTTTTTATTTTTATTTATTTTATATTATTAATAACAAAATAAAAGATAGTATAACAATTATTAATGGTTGTACTCCATTTACATCACGATCTGTTTTATCACATTGAACAGGAATTAATGATGATGGTGGATTAATAAACACTTCTTTAGAAACACGAGAAACATCAAAATCTCTAAGTAAAATTCTAGTAGAATTTTTTCTAATAGTAAAAACATTCCACCAAACATATTTTTTGTTATTTGTATCAGCGATCTAAAAGAAAATGAATAAAATGAATAATTTCATTTAAATAAAATAAAACAAACATTATTAATAATATACTTTTGTTGTGTTAATCCATGACTTGTATAAAATGATACTTCAACTATTGGTAATCCTCCATATAAAGGTGCTCCTTTATGTTGATAAATCCATACTTCATATACTCCTTGTGGTAAATCATTTGAAAAACGAAGAATACTGTTTTTATAATCATACGTTATTGTTCTTGTTATATCAGGTACTGATTCACTTGGATAAACTGAACATTCAGGTGTAGTTCTTGAAACAAGGCAACACGCTGTATTCACATTAAAATCATATTGAAATTCATTGGGATTAGAATATGTTAAACGTGCTTCAAGAGTTGTTTCTGTAAGAGAATAAGATGCTTTTGTAATAACAAAATAAAAATATAAAATACTAAAAGTTATCATTTCTTTTAAATTTGATATTTTTTAGTTTCAAATTTTTAAATAAAAATAATTTAATTTTTGAAACTAAAAAATAATTTTTATTTAGTTTTTCTTTGAAAATAATACAATTCTTATACCAAAAAAATAAAAATAAAAAAAAAAAAACAAAAAAAAAAGAAAGAATAATAACAAAAATAATTGTTATAAAAAAAACTTTTTTATCCTTTTGGATATTTGCGAAAAAAAAAAAAATATTTATTATTCCTTCGATTGAGTAACAAACTTTATGCTATTTAAAAAGAAAAGAACTTAACTAACTTCAATATGAAAAACCTTATTAAAAAAACACAAACACCAAGATTAAGAATAAGTAAACAAAGTAAAAGTAGTCATAAATCATCAAGTAAAATGGATTCATCAATATCAATGTCAATATCAGAGAATGATGAATTAGATTTAGAAGATGTTTGGGTAGAAGTTTGTTATAAATAAAAAAGAAAGAATTAATAAAAAACAAAAACAAAAAGTTTATTATTATAGAGTCTGACGTCATTAAGTCCAGAAATAACAAGTGCAGTACTTAATTACATTTTAAGACCAAGTTTAGATGAACAAGAAAAAACAAGAAATACAATGGTTTTACTTTCTTTTTATAATGCATGTAATAAAATTCCAGAACTTATTGATTTTTGTGTTGAAAGAGATTATTATTGGAAATTAGATAATGTTTCAAAATATTCACCATATTCAACTATTCTTTCATCTGTTATTAATGTGTCGTATCAAAATTTTTTTATTGAAATTCATCAACAATTAATGAAACGAGGAGCAAAAATGAAAGGAATAATTGTTTGTTTTTATTTTATTTAATTTTAATAAAGAAATTAAAGAAATAAACATAAAATAATAAAATTAGTTAGATGAAGAAAAGAAGAGTAGTTCTGATAAAGAATTAAAAAAAGTAAAAGAATTTTTAGCAAATTTTATGGAAATATGGATGGATTATAAAGATATTCCATAGTTTGTTATATATAAATATAAAAATATAAAAATATATTTTATTATTTTTGTTCTTTCAAAATAATTAATAAATATATATTAATTATTATAGTTTAGTTATGTGTATTTGGTCAAAAACACAGGACTTTCTTATTTCTAAAGGGGTAGATCAAAGTAAAATAGATATGGTTATGATACAATTATGTTTTCTTTTACCATTTAATTGTTTTGCTTCATTATTTACTACAGATATAGAAAGTACTGAAATTATATTATTTTTTAGTAAATTAATGAATTCTTTATTATCAACAGTTGAAACTCATTCTTATTGGAAAAATTGGATAAAAACAAATTCAAAAGATTTAACAGAGAAAATAGTAAATTATATTAGAAATAAAAAAGGAATGGAAATTGAAAGAGATAAAATAACTATTTCATCAACTTATGAACCAACAGCAGTTATTTATATGCTTAATAATGATTGGCGTCAATTAAAAGATTATTTATCACCAGAAGGATATAAAATGATTGAAATTCATATGACAGAAGAAACTAATTTAAAAAAAAGAGCGTTATTAATTATTAGAGAATTAAATAATTTAAGAGTAAGTACTTTTAATGAAAATCAAATGTATCTTCAAAAAATGTCTGAAATGAAAATGAGAATGAAAGATCTTCAAGAAGAAAGAAGATATTTAAGACAAATTCTTTATCCAGAAGAAAGTGAAACAATATCTATTGAAGAAGATAAAGATTTATCTACTCATTCTTAATTTAAAAAAAAAGAAGTAAAACAATAAAATACAAATTTAAACAAATGAACAAAAAAAAGGAAATATTTTATTACAAATAATTGAATTACATCATTTTTTTATAAAGAAATTATGTAAATTGTTTTATCTTTGTTTTTTTTTTGTTCTAATATATTCTTTTTATTATTCTTTAAGAATATAAATATTTAAATACTTCAAAATCAATAACACCTCCACATTGTTTCATAATATTCCTTACTGTTTCTTGAGTTTCAAAAGGAGTATGAAGAATATTAAAATATCTTTCCATTTCCATTCTATCAATTAAACCACTACCATCAATATCAACTAATTCATATAAAACCATTAACATATGATCTTTTGTAATTTCACCACCTTTTGAAAAATCAAATAAATGATTTAAAGCAAGACAATATTTAACAAATTCAACAAGATTTAATTCATTATCACCGTCTGAATCTAATAATTTTATAACAATTGTAAAAAAATCTCTCATATTTTCAGGAACTGTAAAAATACGTGAAATGTGATACATAATTTCTTGAATATCAATTTTACCATTTTGATTTAAATCTATTTCTTTAAAAACATTTATATATTTTGGACAATATTCCATTATATATCCATCTGGTGATATAAAACATTTTGTAAATAATTGTTCATTACATTTATTAGAATTTATATTTCTTAAACTTGTTTCAATAAATACTTGTTGTTGTGGATCTTTTATTTTTCTACTCCAATTTAATATTTGTTCTGTTGTTATTTCTCCTTTTTTATTTGTTTTAAAACATCTAAAATATAACTTTAATTTTTCAGTTTCAGGAAATGGAATTTGAATATTTGTATAATTCATTTTTTGACATATTTTAATATTTTGTGCTATTTGAATAATTTTAAAAAACTGTTTAAATTCTTTACATGTTATTTTATTGTCATTGTTTGAATCTATTATTAATAATACATTTTCTTCAAATTCTTTAAATTCTTTTTCTTCTATTTCATAATGAACTCCTTTTAATGCTTCTTCAATTGTTATTAATTCATCTTTATCTTTGTCTATTTCTTTAAAAACATTTGTTGGACTTATCATCTTCTTTTTGTTTCTTTTTAAAGTTCTTTTCATTTTTTTTTTTTGATTCTTCATTTATTCTATTTAAATTCCCTTTTTTTGGAGTTATTTAGTTTAATCACTTCTTTCTTTATTTTGATTTTAGTATAGTTCATCATTTTTTACAACAAAAAATTTTTTGAATTTCTTATTTATAAATTCCATCAAAAAATGGTTTTTGTTTGTTCAGTTATTTCTTTGTTGATTTATATTTTTCTTCTTGAATTTATGAGAAGAATAATTTTCTTCTTTGAACTATCTACGTAATGCATTCTTCTTTATATAACCATCTTGTTTATAACTAAGATATAACATAAAGTATGAGAATCAGTGTATTTAATTCTTTCAAAATAATTTGTTAGTTTGTTTTCAAATTTTTGATTATAATACAACCAAAAATGGAGTTTTGGTATTAAAGAAAAAAATAATACATACTATACAATTGATAATACCAATGCTAGAAAGTATTTTATAATTAATGAATTTAACTGAAAAAAAGAAACATTTTAAATTATATAGAAATTTATGATTTATTAAAACATTTAAGTATTATTTGAATTTAATAAATATTCTATTTAAATAATAGATTTTTGTACCACTTTTTTGGTTTTGTTGAAATTAAAAAAAAATATATTTAAAAAGAAGAGATGGTGATGAATTTATGATAGAATGAAACAAACTATTTGTATAAAAAAATATGAAAGAGGAGTGATGAATTTAAACATCGATTAAACTGAAGTAATAACTATTAATGGCAAAGTAATTCTTATGGTATTTAATATAGTTTATTATTCAATTTATCAAAAAAAAATATTCCATATGGAGTTTTTATAAGAGTATAAAGGTCGTTGACAAAAGTGACAAGATAAAGAATCTTCTAATATATTAGAAGAGATATTTAAACTTGAATTAATTAAGTCTCATTCACAAATGAAAAAACAAAGTTATGACTCAACTTTTACCAAAAAAGAAGGAAATAAATTTTATTTTCTTAATCAAACAGAACATTGGAGTGCAGGAGAAAAAGATGATATAGAATATATGACACAACATACCACATATGAAGTTATTAAAAGAAGATGTGAAAAGAATCCAGAAAATGATTTTTTTGGATATAGAAAGAGAGAAGGTAAAAAATATATTGGAGAATATATTTGGTTAAAAAATAAAGAAGTTCTTGAAATGACTGATTCACTTGCAAGTGGAATAATGAATAAATATCATCTTAAAAAAGGAGATTCATGTGGTATTATTAGTGGAAATAGATATGAATGGTATCTCACACAATTTGCTCTTCAAAGACATGGAATTATTCCAGTTCCTTTATATACAACTCTTGGTAAAGAAGCTATTGATTATATTATTTCAACTTTATCTATAACATTAGTATTTTGTACATTTTCTGATACTGTAGCAGAGATGTGTGAAAGAAATCCTAAAATAACACTTGTATGTTTTGATACTTTTGAAGATATTATGAATCATATTAATCCAAGTATCTCTTATGTTACATTTGATAGGTTAATTAAAGAAGGAAAATCTAATTTAATTGAACCTCAATTACCAACAATGGATGATACATTTTCAATAATTTTTACTTCAGGTACATCAGGAATTCCAAAAGGTGCAGTTCATTCATTTAATAGTGCAAGTTATGGTTCTTGTACAATAAATAGTGCAGAATTATTTAAAGATAGTCCAATGAAAGAACAAACATATTTTTCATATTTACCATCAGCACATGTTCTTGATCAAGAAGTAACTCATGGATTTATTTATGGTGGTGGTAGAATTGGTTTTATTTCAGGAGGAATTCCAACATTAATAGAAGATTTAAGTAAATGTCAACCAACATTTTTTATTGCTGTTCCTCGAGTTTTACAAAAGATTTATGATAAATTTAATGAAACATATAATCAACTTGGATATTTTTCACAAACATTGTTTAATATTGGATATTATTATAAATTAAATGCTGTCAAAAATAAAAGTTGGAATTATATTAATTGGGATAATATTGTTTTTTATAAAATTCATCAAGTATTTGGTGGTAAATTAAAATATATTTTAAATGGAGGTGCTCCATTAACTGAAGAATTGTATGAGTGGTTAAGAGTATGTTCTGGTGCTATTATTCTTCAAGGATATGGATTAACTGAAACATTTGGTGGAATATGTTGTTCTCTTCCATATATGACAGATTTAAATATATTAAACGTTGGTTCATGTGGTCCAAATGTAGAAATAAGATTAGTAAGTGTACCAGAGATGAATTATACAATTGATGATGAATATCCATCTGGAGAAATTGAAATACGAAGTAAACAAAATTTTATTTGTTATTATAAAAATGAAGAAGCAACAAAAGCAGCAATAAATGATGATGGATTTTTTGCTACTGGAGATATTGGAAAAGTGTGTCCTGATGGTTCTTTAGCTATTATTGATAGAAAAAAGAATTTGTTTAAATTAGCACAAGGAGAATATATAGCAGTTGAACCATTAGAAAATAAGTATTGTGCTATGCCTCTTATTTCTCAGTGTTTTATTTATGGTGAAAGTTCTGATGTTTTTATTACTGCAATAATTGTATTAGATTTTGATGAACTTAAACGTATAGCTTCGAGTATTACTACAGAATCTGAAAAAGATTCTTTATTAAATATTCATTATTTAAATAAAATTGATATTAAAAAGAAAATCCTTCAAATTATTCAAAATTATATTAAAACACAACATGTCCCTGGATATGAAATTATTAAAAATGTTTATTTTGAAACAGAACATTTTTCAACAGAAAACGATTTAATGACTCCTTCATTTAAATTAAAACGACCTCAACTAAAAAGAAAATATTTAACTATTCTTAAACAACTTAGAACTGAAATACAAAACAATCTTATTTAAATTCAATTAATTTTTTTTATAAAACTTATGTCATTTCCTTTTTATAAAGACTCTTAAGTAATATGTCTATTGTCTTTCTTTCTAATCAACCAATAAATTACTTGATATGAAAAAAAAAACAAATAAAATTCTAATAATATCTAGAATATATGAATTTGTTTATTATTAAATAATCCAAAAAAAATAGTCAAGTGATTGATATTTAATATATTTATAATTAATTCATATACGTTGTATTAGAATCTTTCTTTTATATTACACATAGATACATAATAAAGATTCAAATAATATTACTAAAAAAATACAATATGATAATTATTTATATGAAAAACTACACTTATATATTTTTTATACTAAAGAAATGAAATAAAATAAATAAAATTTGATTAAATAAAATTATTTTTTTTAAAAAAAGAATGAAAGAAAAATAGAAATAGAAGTAATAATAATAAAAAAAAATAAAATTACAATAAAAGAAATATTAAAGAATGATAATAAAAGGTAAATTCAAAGTAATATTTGTACAGAGCAATTATTCATCTTTTAAAATAATTAAGTTTTAATACTTACTCATCATCAGTGATACCAAGTAATTGTTTTAAATATCTTCTTTCTTCTTGAAGATCTTTCATTCTCATTTTCATTTCAGACATTTTTTGAAGATACATTTGATTTTCATTAAAAGAGTTAATTCTTAAATTATCAATTTCATGAACTAATGTCATTATTGTTGATTTCATTATATAATTTGGATCTTTAAAACTAATGATTATTTCAAATGAATATTTAGAAGTATATTCTTTTAATGATTCCCATTCTTCATTTAATGTATAGTCAATTGGAATAATAATAGCATTTTCTGGATTAAATAAAATTCTTTTTTTATCAAAACAAAGCCACTAATTTTATTTAGTCATTTACTTTTGTTTTTTATTAATTAAATAAACTTTACAAACACTTTTCTTATGAACATGAAGTATCATTTCATTCATTAAGTCTTGACAATTCTTTTGTAACCAACAGTTCCAGTATGTACCACTTGTTGTACCATCAATAAGAGTATTAAATAATTTTGATATTGTCATTAATGTTTGAAAATGTTCTGGTGATTCTTTAGCAAGTAATGTAATTAATGAATTAAATGGAATTTTAAATACATATCTAATCATTGTTTTAATTAAGTATTGTTTACATTTAAGTGTAAATAAATAATACATTGTATAATAAGTAAATTGTATAACACTAAATAATAAATTTTAATTTCTTACATTTAGATTTGTATTTATTTTATGAACAAAATAATATTTTCCTAAACAAACTTTGGAATAGTCTTAGCATTAACAATTGATGTAATTATTTCACTTAATGTTTCTTTAAATTTTTTCATTGCTTTATTTGAGTCTTCTCCTTCAATATCATCAAGCTAATTTATTAATATTTAATAAATGTTTTATTTAATACAATAACTTAACAAACATTATAATTTTTTAATTTTGAACATTTCTTAAATATACTCGATGATATTTCCGTCTGTAAATATTTACCTGAAAGAGAAAATAAGATTGAGAAAAATGATGAAAAGGCAGTATTGTTATTTGTTAAATCTTCACAACGAGCTGTAATTTCTCTTAACACAATGTAATTTATAAAATTTGCTAATTTATTAATATCACTATAATACGTTAAAATAGAAAGTACATTAGATTCCCGAGTAGGATCATCTAATTCTTTTCTAATTAAATATTCAATAATACTAGACGGTGTATCGCTTTGAAAATTTGATAATAACTACCCCATAAATATTTTCTTAATAACATTTTTTTTTAAAAAACAAACTTCTTTCCAAAATTCTATTTCTTCTTCTTGTAAAGGAAATAAAGAACAATCTAATTCCCCAGTTTTTTTAAACTGTGGAGAGGTATTTCTTGGGCTAGTACTTGATGACCGAGGGCTTTTAATAAATCCATATAACCCTTTATCTCGAATTGATTTTTCAAGTTTTTCTATTTTATTTATCTTCTTTGGATCTGTAAATAATCTTCTATTTCTTGGAGTTGATTTAGGGACAGAATCAACTACTTCAGGTTCATTGATAATATTTAATTTTCCAATACGGAGTTTTGGTGATTTTGAATTACTCATTATTTTCTAATAATTTAGAGTTTTCTCTTTAAATCTAAACTCAGCAACTCATTTATTTTTCTTTTTTTAACTTCTTTTTGAAAAGTCCAATTTCTATGTGAGAGACAGAATCTTCTATTCAACTACTCTGGAGATAAACTATTTTTGATTAATTCTATGTTATAATATTTCTTTTTACAATATCTCTTTAACAAGAAAATCTTATGTTATTGTTTTTGACTATTTTTTTGTTTTTTTTCATTCATTGTTTCTTTTCAATAAAGTTTTTCATTAAAAATGTTTTTTTATGCCATCATTGTTCTATGGGTAAATGACAGAAAATACTATTTGAAATAACGGCGTTTATGAATGAGAAAATCCCCTACACAAGTCAATAGTGTAATATAAATAAAGTACAACAAATAAAAAGACATAAACATAAA
The DNA here is from genome assembly GCF_000208925.1 of Entamoeba histolytica HM-1:IMSS. Taxonomy (NCBI): domain Eukaryota; phylum Evosea; order Mastigamoebida; family Endamoebidae; genus Entamoeba; species Entamoeba histolytica. The sequence goes on from NW_001915052.1 coordinate 28,241, forward strand.
TTAAATTGAAGGTATACTAATTAAAGACATTAAAAACCTTGGTGACAAAATGTTAACAAAGAAGTAATGCATAAAGGAATTGTGTATAAAATAATGAGATAAAGTTATAAAGAGTTGTATGAGGAAAAAATCTCTGAAAAAAAATAATTGGAAGAAATACTCAACATAAGTTATTCATTTAGAATTAAAGATTATAATTATAATGTTTTATTATACTATTAATTAATTATGAGTATAAGATAAGATTTGATTTATAAGTTTGATAATGGATAAAGATATTAATTTTTGTAAAGTATTTATTTTAGACAAACAAAGTATCTGTTTGTTTTCAATTATATTCTTTAATACTTTGGTTTAAAATTGATTTTATTTTAACAACAAAATATGAATAACATTAATCAACAATTCATTATCTATTTCAAATTCACAAGGAGTTGTTTTATTATTAAAATATGATATGTAATTGTAAAAATAATTATTTCATAGATTATCTTTCAATTAAGAACAAAT